>NW_007733011.1:59873-72308 GCF_000696425.1 Galeopterus variegatus | reverse complement strand
GGGTTGCGATCCGTTGCCGGACACGAAAAAAGACAAAAAGGAAAAAAAAAAAAAAGAATTCAAATATTTCTTAAACACATGAATGAATAATCGATGAATGGTGAATGAATGAAGATCCTAAACAGTCAATACAATGGTACATTGTCTTTCTAGGTGTATAGGTTTAGGAGAGAAGCTTTTTCTTTTTTTTAATTCCATCAATTGCTTGTCATCCTTAAGTTTTGAGTAAGAAATAAATTATTTTATTAGAGATTATGAAGTCTTTGGCAATTAATAAAGAATTTACAGGTGGTGTTTTAGTCATTGTTCCCACTGGCAGTTGGAACTTTGGAAGAGAAAGAAATATACAGGAATAAAAACATTGGCCATGGAAATGGAATTTTAAATATGTGCATTTCCAAATTATGAAATTATACCAGACTGATACATTTTATCCCTTGCCAATAAGCTATGTCATTTGTATGGGTAAAGTATTACTCCAGATATAGACAGATTGATAGTGAGGGAATTAAACTGAATTTGTAGACAGATGGAAAAACTGCTTTTGGGCAAACACATGAGTCTAGTCTCTATGCAAATAGTAAGTTTAACATGGCACAAAAAATGGAGGAGGCGGTCAGAGATTCACACAATAAAACAATATTAACTGATGCTAATTGAACACAGATAGGCAACTTAAATTCTAGATACATACTTAGAAGCAGTGAATGGATAATAAACAAACTGGAGAGTCTATTGGAAGACTGCTCTAATTATCCTTTAGAAATCAACAAATTTAGAAGAGGTTAGACTGGTTATTAGAATCTAGGAAGGAGAAAACATGCACATTGCAAAGAGACAGATCTGTTAAGAAAGAAGGACAAAGGAGAGAAGTGATTTCCAGCCCAAAAACATATAGATGTACAGGTTGATGAACCTAACAGTAACACTATCCTAGAAAGACCATGGATGAGACCAAAGTGAAGTGGAAACAAAGAATTGCTTATAGGAAAGGTCTGGCTGGTTAGCTCAGTTGGTTAGAGTTTGGTGTTATAACACCAAGGTCAAGGGTTTGGATCTCTGAACCAGCCAGCTGCCAAGAAAAAAAAGAAAATTGCTTATGGGAATATCCAACCTAGCCAGAGAAGGGAAATGTTATAATCAAAGAAGCAGAAGAACCATTGGCAAAATCTGTATGACGTCTGTAGATTAGAAAATGGTATTGTGTCAATGCTATTGTTAGTTTTTTTTTAATTTTGTTTTGCAGTTGTGTAAGAGAATGTACTCATTTGGGGGAAATGCACACTGAAGTGNTGTTATAACACCAAGGTCAAGGGTTTGGATCTCTGAACCAGCCAGCTGCCAAGAAAAAAAAAGAAAATTGCTTATGGGAATATCCAACCTAGCCAGAGAAGGGAAATGTTATAATCAAAGGAGCAGAAGAACCATTGGCAAAATCTGTATGACGTCTGTAGATTAGAAAATGGTATTGTGTCAATGCTATTGTTAGTTTTTTTTAAATTTTGTTTTGCAGTTGTGTAAGAGAATGTACTCATTTGGGGGAAATGCACACTGAAGTGTATTGTGGTAAAGTGGCATCATGTCTGCAATGTGCTCTGAAATGGTTTAGAAAACCTATATTTGTGCAAACAGAAACATACAGATGGATGTATGGAATTTTTGTATTACGCTGTAACTTCTCTCTCTCAAATTATGTCAAATTAAAAAAATAGAGCACATAATTTAGGGATGAAAAAATTGTGTTCATATTTTAGATCATTACTTCTTAGCATTATGATCGTGAACATATTTAACTTCTTTGAAACTCAACTACAAAATGAATTTAAAACTGATTTTTAAATCCATCATGATGGTCAGATGAAATTGTAGTGTGATTTACAGATTATAAAGAATAATGTTAACAACACTTCTATTATCATAATATAAGTATGATGGAAATTATAGTAGGCTTAGAGGTAAGACAGAGTAATATTGGAAAATTTTCACTCACTAGGTATCTGTAAAAATTTTTTTCAGGTAAAAGAAGTTTTGCCTTCTGTAGTAAAAATTTAATCTCTCCAAGAATAGAATAAGGGACTAGGGGAACCTAATTCTGAATCAAATGCAGGAAATTTGTAATAAAAAAAAAAAAAAAGTTAAAAGGAACAATAACACTCATAAGGTGGAAACAGAAACACCTCAGCATTTAATATATAAAGGAAAGGATAGGCATGCTCAAACTTGTAAAGCATAATTTACCAAGGCTAAATTTACAAAATAGTTTAGATTTTGCAGCATAGAATAAGATTATGGAAAATAGGTGTGCTTATCAATCTGTGCACCACAGCCCCGTCTGTGCAATCTCAAATTACTTTGACATGGAAAAGCTATATAAAGGAATAGTAATATAAAAATCTCCTGGCATTGAGAAACACATTTATCTAAGTAACAGATCTCTTTACAGCTACTATAAGCCAGGAAATACATTGATGGAGTTTGGATGCCTTGTCACCTCCAAAACTCATGTGGAAATTTGATCTCCAATGTGGCAGTGTTGGAAACTGATTGAGTCATGGGGTGGATCCCTCATGAATGGATTAATGCTCTCCCTGGGGGAGGAGGGGTAGTGAGTGAGTTCTTGCTCTGTTAGTTCTTGCAAAAGCTGATTGTTTAAAGGAGCCTGGCACCTCCTCTCTCTCTCTTGCTTCCTCTCGCCATGTGATCTGCTTGTACCTGCTGGGTTTTGCCATGAGTAGAAGCAGCCTGAGACCTGTGGCAGATGCAGCTGTCTCAGAATTGTAAGTCAAATAAACCTCTGTTCTTTATAAATTACCCAGTCTCAGGTATTTCTGTTATAGCAACACAAAACGAACTAAAACATAAATCAAATGCAGAATTCCAATGGTGAGGAAAGTGGACCATGGCCCTCACAGACACTGCAGTCCTACCATCATTTCGCATCTTCCCATTAGCTATTATATGATTTTATTTTCAGATTTAATAGGGAGCTTCAAAAAATCTTAGTTTTTCCATGTGCCAAAACCTATATAATTTTAAATAACAAAAAATAAAACTTAACATGAAGGGGTCTTCAAAAAGTTCATGAAAAATTCATATTATTTTTTAATTCTATTCTTCTATAAACTTTTTTACCCATGCATGTGCAAATTTAAAAATAATAGAGTAGAATAAAAATGTAGACTGTGACAAAATAATGTAGCTGTTTTACAAGTGTGTGATATAACCTCACAGCAGTGGATGAGGAAAAGAGGTGCTGATCTAAGTAACTTTGGAAATGACTAGAAGCTATAAGACTAAAAAAATAACAAGAAAGTACATAATCACTCTACTGTAGTTGGTAAAATTTTTTGTCAAAGGGGTAAAAGTGAACTATCCAGAAACCACTGTCAATATATATGGAAACTGACAAGTAAATAAATTGTGGGTGGTGGAAGACAGATTCTTACTGCTGGAGTCGGAGGTCAGAGATGGGCAAAGAGGCAGAAGTTAGACTGGACCATATGGTACTGGATTAGAGCATGAGATGTCAATATGAACTCTCGTTTAATTTAATATAGATACTGATGGACAGATACAGAACAAATTTATAGACATGCATATATACATGGGTTCTGTGCATACATACATTTCCCAGCTCTGTCTACTGAGAAGGTCTGGAAGCAATAATACCCCAAAAGTGGTGAGTACATCAGTGTCTTCAACTTGGTTTCTAATACCACCCTTCAATAAAAACAACCAGGGTTCCTTGGAGAAGTGACAGATTCTAGGACTGGGGCAAGAAATGCACACAATAAATCTGGAATATATTATAACCTGAGAAAATAAGGAAGTACTCAAAAAATAAAATGAAGGTGTAAGTCAACAGGACACAGGATCCAAATGAAAGAGCTCCCAGTGGCCAAAGCTGGGGAAAATTGAAGAACAAAATAAATAACAAAATATTGGATTAAGAGTCACAGTATGAAATAAATATTCATAAGTCCATACTGACAAATAATTGGATTAGTAAAAAACAAAAAATGAGGGACAATAGGCAAGTCTTTCATAGAGAAGAATTCCAAGTAATTATATCAATAATCCCACTAAGAAGTTGGAGTATAACTCTTACCTTCTAAATTGGGCTATACGTAGTGATTTGCTTCTAAAGAATACAGTATTGGTGTGGGGCAGGGGGTGATGAGTAACTGTTTTTAAATATAGAAATCTGGGAAACATTACCTCAGCCAGGTGATAAAGGTTAACATCATCAGTGACAAGTTATGTTGATGGCATGTACCCTTGATATGATGTGTTAAGAATGGCACTTCACTTCTGTGGTCTTCTCCCCCAAAAAACTTATAACCCAGTCTAATCATGAGAAAAAACACCAGACAAATCCAAACTGAGGACCATTCTAGAAATTACTCAACCAGTACTCCAAAGTAATTGAAAACAAGGATATTCTGAGAAACTGCCATAGCCTAGAGGAACCTAAAAATGCAAAATGACTAAATGTAATGTGGTAACTTGGATAAGATTCTGGAACAGAAAAAGGACATAATGGATAACTAATAAAATCTTAATAATGTACAGAGTTCAGTTAATAATAACTCATCAGTATTAGTTTGTTAATTGTGACAAATGTACTATAATGCAAGATGTTAACAATTAGGGAACTAGATGCAGAGTATACAGAAACTCTCTGTATTATCTTTGCAACTTTTCTATAAATCTGAAACTTTTATAAAATAAACATTTATTTAAATACAAAAAGTCACAAAGCCATAACTATAAGTTTTTTAAAACATAGTTTCTCAGATTCCACAGCATTATTCTCTTTCTTAAAGACTTAAAACTTTAAAAAGTTTTTAAGGATTTAAAATTTAAAAAATGAACCTAATGTATGTAATAAGCAAAAAGTAACATCAATTCTTTGTGGTCAATGGCATAATATATTAGTCCATTTTCCATTGCTTATAATAGAATACCTGAAACTGGAAAATTTTAAAAGAAATGAGATTTATTTCTTACAGTTTGGGAGACTGGGAAGTCCACAGTCCAGGTGGCACATCTGGTGAGAGAGCTTTCTTCTAGGTGGAAACTTTCTACAGAGTATCATGGGATTGGGACCAGGGTGTCACCTGGTGAGAATATCAAGAGCAAGTGAGTTAATGTGCTCACTTGCTCTCCTTATAAATCCCTCAGAACCACTCCCTGATAACCTATTAAATCATTAAACCATTACTCCATGATAAGGGCACAGTCCTCCCATCCAATCATCTCTTAAAAGCCCCACCTTTCAAATTCTCACCCTCTTAACACTGTTACAATGGGGGTCAAGCTTCAATGAATCTTGGGGGGACATTCAATCCACAGCACACAATGGTGATGGTTAATACTGAGGGTCTCAGTTCTATTAACCATAATGTTTATACACAATTATGTCTGTGTGTGCATGTGTGCACTTGCTCATTTTAATACAGAGCAAAATAGCTAATATAAGATTCACCATGGTGTTTCTTAAATATAAGAAAGGGTTGGTTGGGTTAAGTAATTTCTGAGCTTTCTTGCATCTCAGTGATTCTCTCATCCTAATCCTGAGAGCTGTGAAGTATTCATGTGATCTTTATATGCTCTGGTCTCTTGCTATGGAATCCCCACCTATCGGGTAGCTGAAATCCAGAACTTAAATTTTTGAGACAAAAATGCTAGGCTGAATAAATGGGAAGGTAGGGTGTTAGATGTAATACATAATTATAGCAAAGATTTTGTGTTTTAGACCTGGTTTTACCACTTATAAACCACATGTAAACTGCCTAAAATAGCTTTACTAAAGTGGACATAATCAATACTATTGAGTTGTGGCAAACCCCGTGAAGAAGCTCTTAAACATTATTGATATATAAGTCATTACCATTGTGTTAGCAAGGATATCGTGCCATCATGTTTTCAGAAATTGGAGCATTGATTCTATAAAAGGCAATGAGATTTTAAATAAAGAAATATTTTATTTGGTATTATTCCAAATTGCTAATAGAATGTAAAGAGAAGTTCTCCAAAAAAATCCAAGATGATGAAGCTTATGACATAGAGTAAGAGCACATTCAATACTAGAAATAAAATTTATATGCGATATTAATTTTTCATTTTCAATAGAAAGTTAAGCAGTGTTTTCCCAGATTCATAATAATTTATGCACTTTTCTTTTTTAAAATCATTCTTCCTTGAGGGTAAATATTAATTTTTCATTTTCAATAGAAAGTTAAGCAGTGTTTTCCCAGATTCATAATAATTTAGGCACTTTTCTTTTTTAAAATCATTCTTCCTTGAGGGTAATTACTTCAGTAAACTCTGTAAATGGCATATAAAAGCCCTGTATTTTTAATACAACCAAGAAAATTTTACATTAAACTTTCTTTAAACTTACTAGATAATTTTTAAAAAAGCAGTTTCTTCCTAATGTTTCTGCCTAATTACCTCCAACAGAGACTAGCTCAGGCTCCCTGCTCACAGGTGAATTAGGTGGTGATTATGCATTAAATCTGGACAACTGCAATAGGATAGGTCCTTCCCACCTACTTGCTAATTCTTTCCTAAAGCTATTTATTTATTTTGCCATTAACATTTTCAGTTTCATGCTGCATGAGATACTTCATTGTAATTAGTGCATAAATCAGATAGGATCACACACCGGGTCCTTGTGTTGCTCTCTTTTCTAGATACTAAAGAAAGAAAATGTCCTTTGAGAAGGACATTCTTTCCTTCTCAAAGCCAAATTGAAAACTCTATGGAATTTATAAAATTACGTTAGTTTGAAAAAGGAGTTTATCAAGTTCTATAAATTTGTAAAAAATATAGAAATAGTTCATTAGCATTCTGTGAAAGAAAAATTACACTGGACTGAGTTACAGGCAAGGACTTTATTATAGTCTTGATATAGTCTTGACCACTATTGCAATAGGGGAGAAAGATTAAATTCAGCTAAACAAAAGGCAGGAGAGTTTTTAGTTTCTGGGATGAGCTAGTGAAAAAAGCACTGAAAAACATTAGGAATGAAGTTGGTCAATGTATTTAGGCCATCTGTATTTACTAATTAGGATTCATTGAAGGTAGGCTCCTGTGGGAGAGCCTTGGAGATAGGAGTGTTGATTATTTTTTCCTTTTTTACAGCTGTGTTGAGGTATGACTGACAAATAAAAATCACATATATTAAGGTGTGCAACTTGATGTTTTGATATATGTATACATTGTGAAATAATTACCACAATCAAGCTAATTAACATATCCATCACCTCACATAATTACCTTTTTTTCTTTTTTTGTAAAGAGAAAAACTTAAGATCTTCTCTCTCAGCAAATTTAAATACCTGAGAGTACAAATGTCTCTTCAGAATTATGATTTTATTTCTTTTGTATATATACCCAGAAATTGGATTGCTGGGTAGTATGGCAGCTCTATTTTTAAAATTTTGAGGAACCTCCAAACTGTTTTCCACAATGGAGCACTATTTTCTTTATGATTACATTTTAAAGAGATGGCTTCAAGGTCCTTGAGAAAGACATTCCTGGGACATAAAACCAGAAAGAGGCTAGGAGAAAATTTACATCTCAAAGGGACAGAGAAAGAATTTGCAATTGCAAATTTCCTAAAGTAAATGCTCTAAGGAAAAGTAAGTCAGGGGCCTATAGTCAGGAAGAAACCTGTCTAATGTTTAATCAAGCTGAGGGGAATATCAGTCCTATTTAATTCTACCCTTTTCCATATTTTAGTGTGGGGAAGAAAAGAAAAGAAAATCCCTACAGGAAGTATATATTCCTTACAAATATAAGGAAATGGAGTTGATTTTCATTTTTCTGAAGGTAGGCTATTTGATTATAGGAATTGTCCTGAGAGTGTTTGACTCACAGCTGGGGAATCACTGAATTACTTATTTTTATAAAAAATAAAAACCACATTTATAAATCTGATAGATGTATATTTAAATGAATGAAAGTAGGCACAAAAGTGCATATATGGTGTAATTCCATTAATAAAATTTTAAAAGCAGACCAAACTAATTTATACTGTTTACCAATGGGAGTTAATAACTGAAAGTGGGAAGGGTGGAAGCTTTTGAGGTTTGATGTAATTTTCTTTACCTTTATCTTAGTTGTGATTTTATAGATGTGATCAGCAGTCTCCCAAAAAAGAAAAGTCCAAGACTGGGTGGCTTTACTGCTGAATTCTACCAGAAATTTAAAGAGGGATTAATACCAATTCTCTTCAAACAAGTCCAAAAAATTGAAACACAGGCTGTTCTCCCAAACTCATTCTATGAGGCAAACATCACCCTGATACCAAAACCAGACAAAGATACAACAAAGAAGAAAACTACAGGGCAATGTCTTTGATGAATATAGATGCAAAAATCCTCAGTTAAGTATTAATAAGTAGAATACAGCAACACATCCAAAAAATTATATACTACGGTCAAGTGGGATTCATCCCATGGATGCAAGGATGGTTCACCATATGCAAATCAATAAATGTGATATACCACATCAACAAATCAAAGACAAAAACCATATGATTGTCTCAGTAGACTGAAAAAGCATTCAACCAAATTCAACATTCCTTCATGATAAAGACTCTCAGCAAACTAGATATAGAAGGAAAGTATCACAACACTTTAATTAAGCCATATATGAGAAACCCACTGCCAATATCATCCTGAATGGGAACGTACAAGGATCCCTACTCCCATGACTCCTATTTAACATAGTATTAGAAATACTAGCCAGAGAAATGAGGCAAGAGATTGAAAAAAGGGCATCCAGATTGGTCAAGATGAAGTCAAGCTGACCCTGATGGCAGATGACATGATCCTAGATATACAAAAGCCTAAAGACTCTACAAAAAACTTTTAGTGCAGACAAATGATTTCAGTAATGTTGAAGGAAAGAAAAACAACACCCAAAAATCAGTAGTGTTTTTATTCCTGCAGAAAAGAAATCAAGAAAGCAAGCCCATTTACAATAGTCAAAAAAAAAGAAAAAAAAAGAAATACCTAGGAATCAATTTAATGAAGGAGGTGGAAGATATCTACAATGAGAACTACAAATTACTGCTAAAAGAAATTAAAGAGGAGACAAATAGGCGGACACTCCATGCATTTGGATTGGAAGAATTAACTTTGTGAAAAGGTCCATACTTCCCAAAGTGATCTACAGATTCAATGCAATCCCATCCAAATACCAATGACATCATTCACAGAAATAGAAAGAACAATCCTAACATTCATATGGAACAACAGAAGACCCCAAATAGTCAAAGCAATCCTGAGCAAAAAAAGTAAAGCTAGAGGCATAACACTATCTGACTTCAAATTACACTACAGTGCTACAGTAAACAGAACAGCATGGTACTGGCATAAAAATAGACATTCAGACCAATGGAACAGAATAGAGAACCCAGAAATCAACCTATATACTAACAACCAGCTGATCTTTGACAAATGCAACAAGAACATACATTGGGAAGAAGATGGGCTCTTCAATAAATGGTGCTAGGAAAACTGGACATCCATATGTAGAAGAATAAAACTAGACCTATACCTCTCTCATCATATACCAAAATCAACTCAAAATGGACTAAAGACTTAAGTAAAAGAACTGAAACTATAAAACTACTAAAATAAAAAATAGAGAAAACACTTCAGGAAGTAGGATTTGACAAAGACTTTATGAATAAGACCCCAAAAGCACAAGCAACAAAAGAAAAAAATAAATAAATGGGAGTATATAAAACTAGTAAGCTTCTGCACTGCAAAGGAAATAATCAACAGAAGTGAAGATATCCTACAGAGTGGAAGAAAAAATTTGCAAAGTATACATCTGACAAGGGATTAATATCCAGAATATATAAGGAACTCAACTTCACAGCAAACAAACACAAATGATCCAATTTAAAAATGGGCAAAGTAGCTGAGTAGACATTTTTCAAAGGAAGACATACAAATGGCCAGCCAACTGGTACATTAAAAAATGCTCAACATCACTAATCATTAGGGAAATGCAAATCAAAACCACATTAAGATATCATCTCACCCCAATTCAACAGGCCTTTACTAAAAAGACTGAGAATAAAATATGTTGGTGAGGATGTGGAGAAAAGGGAACCCTCTACACTGTTGCTGAGACTGTAAATTAGTACAGCCATTCTGGAAAACAGTATGGAGGTTTCTCAACTACAGATAGAACTACCATACAGTCCAGTAATCCTACTTCGGAGTACATACCCAACGGAATGGAAATTATCATGTCAAAGGGATACTGCAGTCCCATGTTCATAGTAGTTTTATTTACAATAGCCAAGATATGGAACTAACCTAAATGTCCATTGATGGATGACTGAATAAGGAAAATGTGGTATTTCTAAATGATGAAGCATGAAATTCTGCCATTCTTAATAACATGGTTAAGCTTGGATAAAATTACGTTAAATAAAATAACCCAGGCACAGAAAGACAAATAGTTCATGTCCTCACTCACAAGTGGGAGCTAACATAGAAAGAAAGACCACAATAATACATTGAACTTTCAGAAGGAGTGCACAGACTTATCGTTACTAGAGGTGAGAAAGGGGGAGGGGGACTGGGGTTAGGGAGAGATTGGGTGAGGGACAAAAACAATTGCTATTTGTAATATTGAACATGCTAATAACATTGATCATCACATAGTGTATGTAAATAATGATAGTCAACTCTGTACACCATACATATGTATAACCAATTACGTTTTATTTAAAAGATAAATTTAAAAGTAAAAATTTAAAAAGCCACAAAAACCTCCCCACAAAGAAAACCCCAAGCACAGACAGATTCATTGATCAACTCTATCAAACATTTAAGTTAAAAAAAAAAAAAATAGTAGTTCTCTACGGCTTCTCAAAACTCAATAAGAACACAACAAAGAAGTCTATGTTTTAAAATGTGCAAAATATTTGGACAAATTCTTTGTTAAAGAAGACGTGAAGAAGACAAATAATCACATAATAAGATGTTCAACATCATTAGTCATTAGAGAAATGCAAATTAAAATTATATGCCATTACACAACTATTATAATGTCAGATCATTACGAGTTTTGGAGAAGATAAACAACTATAATTGTGGTGGGAGTGAAAAATGGTACGACTTCTTTAAAAACAGTTTCACAGGCTTTTAATATTTCACTTAACATATGATAATGATTCCACCCATAGGTATCTATCCAAGAGAAATGAAAGTATATGCCCATATAAGTACTTTCACTGAGTGTTCACAGCAGATTTATTTGTAACAGCCAGAAACTAGAAACAACCCAAATGTTCATCAACAAGTGAATTGAAGAAAACATTATGGCATATCCCTACAATGGAATCTTATTCAGCATCAAAAATAAATGAACTACTGATACATGCAATAGGGTTGAATCTCTAAGATTGTAAGCTGAAAAAAAGAAGCAAAATAAAAATGTGTATATATGGTATAATTCTAGAAAATGTAAACTGATCTAGAGTGATAGAAAGTAGATAAATGGTTGTCTGTAGATGAGGGCAGAGGGTGCTTGAGGGAAAAATTACACAAGAGCAGGAGGAAACTTTTGGGTCTGACAGATATGTTTATTTTCTTGATTGTGGTAATAGTTTCACTGATTTATCAATATGTCAAAACATCAATTTGTACATCTTAAATATGTACAATTTATGATATATAAATTATATCTTGATAAAGTCATTTATAAAATGTATTTGAAGGAAAACCAGATAGTGTTTAAGAAAAATTAGGAAGATTATGACTTGAAATAAAGGTTACCTGCTGTGGATTGAATTCTGTCCCCCAGAGTTCCATGTATTAATCCCTACTATGACACTGTTAAGAGGCTGGGAAATCATATTACAGTGATTGAAAGATGGGGCCTCAAAGAAGTGGTTAGATTGTGAGGACTACACCCTAATGAATGGATTTATCCATTCATGGAATAATAAGTTGATGGTTTCATGGGTGGTAATGGGGGTGGTTCTGATGGCTTTATAACGAGAGCTTGGAGCCGGTTAGCTCTCTCGTGATACCCTGCATTGCTGTGAAGAGTTACCATCCACCAACAAGGCCTTCACCAGATGTGTTCCCTGAACTTTGGACATCCCAGCTTCTGAAAATATAAAAAATAAATTCTAGTTCTTTATAAATTACCCAGTTTCAGGTATTCTGTTATAAGCAACAGAAACAGACTAATACACTATCTATAGAAAGATAAACTAAGAAAGGCAGAGGCATAATCTATCCTTTCATATATTCATGAAAAGGCTAACACAGATTTCATTTCTAGAAATTTAAGTGAAAAAAAAACTCTAGAAAGAGTTTTATTTCAAGAATTAATGGGAAAGAGTAAAGTCTAGCATAATGATACACACTATCTTTACACTATATATGTATA
>NW_007733011.1:57181-59244 GCF_000696425.1 Galeopterus variegatus | reverse complement strand
TTTTAAAAATTAATTTAATTTGTTTTCGATTTTTTGCTTAACAGTTTCTACTTAACATCTGGCTCTTCTTGGTTACTACAGTGCTGAAAACATGGACAAAAAAATTGGTGTGTGTGTTATGCACCTCCTGTGTTTCTCTGGAAACTAGTAAATAGTAAGAAATTCGAAGGAGTATATGCTATTATCTCTTACCATCATATACTTGGGCACATTTAACTATTATATCTATGTCTGTTTATCTATCATCTACCTATCAGTCATCTATATATCATCTATCTATACACGTATTAAAACTTTTATGGCATGCCTACTAGATGTCAGGCCCTGGGCTAATTGTTTAAAACTATATATAGAGAGCTCTCTCTCTCTCTCTCTCTCTCTCTCTCTCTCTCTCTCTCTCTCTTTGTTTAAATCTCACAGAAAATTTCAAATTGCAAAGCAGGTACAGGTAAACATTGTATGTTACTAGGCAAAAAGTGGAAAGTATTAAGAAATTATAGTATAAAGTAGTTGACAAGAATCATAAAAATTTAGAACTCTAAGAGATAAAGAAAGACCTTGAAAGTATCCAATCCTCATTGCCTCCTGTATTATCTGTATGAACTGAGCTCTGTCACAGTTTGATGTTTGTCTGGAGTCACACAGTCTTGTCTGAGCCAAAGTTAGAACTTAGGACCCCTACTTTCTCACCAAAGTTTTTTTTACCTATTATATTATGTGGCCTGCCTCAGTGCCAATAAAAGGCCAACTATAATATAACTGTCCCAGAAGTGTAATGCAAGGCCAGATCATCCTGGCTGTGATAAATAAAAGTCAAGGAAGCTCAGGCACCTGCCTGTTGCTCAGAGTCCAATCATCAGGCACATCGTGCTTTGTTCACTTTCAGAAATATCCTAGTGTTACAATAAGAGATATGAGGGTGTACTTTCTCTTTGAGGACTTCTTCATGGAACCACCTATTGAAACTACATGGAAGATGCCTTTGCTGTTTTGCAAAGTGTTCCCCAAGGCCACAAGAACATATGGGGAAATCTGTTCCTTTTGTTTTTCCTTTTATTATTATAGTTCCTGTGCTCACCAATATGTTCATATTACTCCTGAATCTTAGCAGAAAAGACAACACAAAATGGCCTTGAAATATAGCTCTTAAACAGAGAGAGAAACAAAATAGTTGTGAAAGATATGAAAGACTGCCTCAGATGTCTATGAATGCCTTACCCATGAGTGAGTGGAAATGGAAGACAGATGAAGAGTAAACATGTTGTGCACCTAGTTGATAAAAAGTGGATTGTGTTTTGTTTGCACTATGCCCTCATGCACTGGCCAGTCACACATAAAATTCTTTATGCTTGGCAGAGTGAAGAGGAGCTGCATAAATTTCCCATTGCTGCTGTAACACAGTTACCACAAATTCAGTGGCTTAAAATAAAAATAAAAATTATTATTTTAATAATAATTATTATTTTGGAGGTCAGAAGTACAAAATCAGTCTCAGTGGGCTAAAAATCAATATGGCGGCAGATCTATGTTCCTCGTAGAGGTGCCAGGGGAGAATCCATTCACTTCTTGCCTTTTCCAGATTCTAGAGTCTGCCCACCTTTCCTGGCTTATGGCTGCATCACTCAGCTTCTGCTTCCGTCGTCCCATCTCCTTCTCCAACCTTCCTGCCTATTTCTTGTAAGCATCCTTCTGATTAAATGGGGCTAACATGGATAATCAAGGATTATCTCCCTATTTTAGCCTTAGTTTAACTACATCTATATATAAGGTAACGAATTTACAGGTTCTGGAGATTAGGGCATGAATATTTCGGGCTGGGCGGGAGATTATTTTGCCTACCCTAGGAGCCATCTGTTTCTTAACTATCATAACACTGTATTTCTCCAGCCTGTTTCTCACTAAGGAGAATATATGACTTTACGTAAAGAAGACAAGTATGTTTTTGTGTTGAAAAATCCTTATTCAGAAAACAGGCAACTACTTTTGATTTCACCTTCAGGACGCTGAAATGCCTTGGATAACCAATCAAACTTCCAAATGGAGGTGGTGTATGGTGGTTGATT
>NW_007733011.1:53801-56287 GCF_000696425.1 Galeopterus variegatus | reverse complement strand
ATCCTGCAACATTACTGAAGTTATTAACCAGCTTTAGGAGTTTTTTGATAGAGTCTTTAGGCTTTACTATATATAGTAACTTGTCATCTGCAAATAGGGAAGTTTGACTTCATCTTTTCCAATCTGGATTCCCTTTATTTCTTTCTCTTGCCTGGCTAGTATCGCCAGTACTCTAGTACTATTTTAAATAAAAGTGGTGAGAGTGGGCATCCTTGTCTTGTTCCTGTTCTTAAGGGAAATGCCCTCAGTTTTTCCCCATTCAGAATGATACTGGTGGTGGGCTTGTCATAAGTGGCTTTTATTGAGATATTTTCCTTCTATACCTACTTTGTTGAGAGTCTTTATCATGAAGGGATGTTGAATTTTGTCAAATGGTTTTTCAGCATCTATTGAGATAATTATTTGATCTTTGTCCTTGAGTTTGTGGATGTGATATGTCATATTTATTGACTTTCATATGTTGAACCATCCTTGCATCTCTGGGATGAATCCCACTTGATCATAGTGTACAACTTTTTTTAATATGTTGCTGGATTCTGATTGCTAATATTTTGTTGAGGATTTTTGCATGTAGGTTCATCATGGATTTGGCCTGTAATTTTCTTTTTTTGTTGTGTCTTTGTCTGGTTGTGGTATCAGAGTTATGTTGGCCTCATAGAATGAGTTTGGGAGAGTAGCTTCTGTTTCAAGTGTATGGAATAGTTTGGGGAAAACAAGTATTAACTCCTCTTTAAAAGTTTGATACAATTCAGCTGCAAAGCCATCCGGACCCAGGCTTTTCTTTGTTGGAAGATTGCTAATTACCACTTCAATCTCCTTGCTTGTTATTGGTCTGTTCAGGTTTTCTATCTCTCCCTGGTTCAGTCTTGGTAGTTTGTATGTGTCTAGAAACTTATTCATATCTTACAAATTTTCATATTTGTTGTCATACAGTTGCTTATAATAGCCTCTAATGATTCTTTATATTTCTATGGTATCAGTTGTAATGTCTCCCATTTCATTTCTGATTTTTGTTATTTGGGTCTTCTCTCTTCTTTTTTTGTTAACCTAGCTAATGGTTTGTCTCTTTTATGTATCTTCTTGAAAAACCAACTTTCTGTTTCATTGATCTTTTCTATTGTTTTTTAGGTCTCTATTTCATTTACTTCTGCTCTGATCTTAATTTTTTCTTTTCATCTACTATCTTTAGGTTTGGATTGTTGTTGTTTTTCTTTTCTTTTCTTTTCTTCTATCCCTTTTAAGAGTTTGTTGTTAGGTGTACACAGAGACATTTTTAACCAACTTAGTTTGATATAATCCCACTCCTTTTTTTACATTTGGGAAAAGACTGTCTCTTCAACAAGTGGTGCTGGNTCATCTACTATCTTTAGGTTTGGATTGTTGTTGTTTTTCTTTTCTTTTCTTTTCTTCTATCACTTTTAAGAGTTTGTTGTTAGGTGTACACAGAGACATTTTTAACCAACAGATCTGATTGTGTCCCTCCTCTGTTTGGATACCTTGGATTCTCATCTACCACAGGACAGAGAAAGCTCCTCAATGTGGCACTCAAGGCAAAGATCCAGCTACTGGCAATTTCCAGTCTCTTCAAACTGGGCCTTTCAGCCACACTGAACACCTTAGAGTTCCTTAAACACACCATGTCCTTTCTTTCTTCTGGTCTTTGTACAAGCTATTACTTTTGCTTAGATAGTCTCTAATCTCAACTTTCCCTTCTCCAGCTAACTCTTACTCATCCTTCAAGGCTTAGGAAGTCTTTTTAACTTGTTGCTCTTCTTTTTTTTTTAATTTAATTTTATTTTATCAATATACAATGTGGTTGATTATTGTGGCCCATTACCAAAACCTCCCTTCCTCCTCCCTCTCCCCATCCCTCCCAACAACCTCCTTTCTGTTCGCTTGTCGTATGAATTTCAAGGAATTGTAATTATTGTGTTCTCCCCTCCACCCCATTTATTTGTGTATTTATTTTTTTATTGTTAGCTCCCACAAATAAGTGAGAACATGTGCCTGACTCATTTCACTTAATATAATTCTGTCTAGGTCCATCCATGTTGTTGCAAATGACAGTATTTCATTCTTTTTATAGCAGAGTAGTANGCTGAAATGCCTTGGATAACCAATCAAACTTCCAAATGGAGGTGGTGTATGGTGGTTGATTAAGCACTGGACTTGTGGTTAGATGACATGGACCCAACTCCTACGTCTATGAGAGTTCCTTAGCATTGTTCCTGGAAAACACAAAATGCTCAATAAATATCTACTGCATGAGATTAAACAGCAGTATAAAAATCAGACAGTTTGAGCTTTTGAAAGGGTGAACACAGTGGGTGGAAACAGAGAAGGCAAGGGTACAATTTATCTTATGGCTTTATTAAAACATAGTGGAGGTCTTTCACCTCCTTGAGTAAATTGATCCCTAGGTATATTATTTTTTTCATGACAATTGTAAATGGGCTTACTTTATTTCTCTTTCTGTTAGTTCATTA
>NW_007733011.1:44823-51447 GCF_000696425.1 Galeopterus variegatus | reverse complement strand
AAAAACCTTCTGCACAGCAAAGGAAACAATCAACAGAGTGATATGACAGCTTATGAAGTGGAAGAAAATTTTTGCTAACTGAACATCCGACAAGGCATTAAATCCATAATATACAAGGAACTTAAGCAATTACACAGTAAAAAAAAAAAAAAAAAAACTAATAACCCAATTAAAAAATAGGCAAAGGAGCTGAATAGGCATTTTTCAAAAGTAGACATACAAATGGCCAACAGGTACATGAAAAAATGCTCAACATCTCTAATCATCAGGGAAATGCAAATTAAAACTACATTAAGATACCACCTCACCCCAGTTAGACTGGCTATAATCAAAAAGATGATGAATAACAAATGCTGGTGAGGGTGCGGAGTGAAGGGAACACTCCTACACTGTTGGTGAGACTGTAAATTAGTACAAACACTATGGAAAACAGTATGGAGATTTCTCAAACAACTACAGATAGATCTTCCATATGATCCAGCAATCCCACTTCTGGGAGAGGAATGGAAATCATCATGTCGAAGGGATATCTGCACTCCCATGTTCACTGCAGCTTTGTTTAGAATAGCCAAGACATGGAACCAACCTAAATGTCCATCTATGGATAAGGAAACTGTGGTATATATACACCATGGAATACTACTCTGTGATAAAAAAGAATGAAATACTCCCAATTGTAGCAACATGGATGAGCCTGGAGAAACTTATGTTGAGTGAAATAAGCAAAGCACAGAGGGATAAATACCACATGTACTCACTCACATGTGAGAGCTAAGAGAGAAAGAAGGAAGGAAAGAAAGACCACAGTAGTGCATTGGACTTTCAGAGGGACAGAACATTCCTTGGGCTACCAAGTGGAGTGGAAGGGAAAGGGGAAGGGAGAGGGAGGTTGGGGATAATTGAGTGGGGGACATGAGGTACAAATGCAATTTGTGGTAATGGGTATGCTGCCAGTATGAATCTGGCCCTCACATCATGGGCATGAGGGGTGACAATCAGTTTTGTATCTCATGAATGTTCATAACCAATAAAAAATAAAGAATAAAAAATAAATTAAAAAAATGGGAGCTTCCTAAATTAAGCTTCTCCCCAATTTTTAAATTTTCCAAAACATTATTAACTATAATGAGACATTAAGACATGAGATGTAAAAATGAATATCATTTTATTATTCAGCATCTAATGAACCATGCAAGTTACAGAAATTATTTTTTAAAATAATTATCTATATGTATCAGATAATAGAAGATTTTGATCTTATAAAGCAAATTGAACCGATTTCGAAGGATAACAAAGAGTGATTAATCAATTAGTATGAGTATTATGGGTATTTTCCAAACAGGAACATTCAGATAGATTGTCTATGTGTTCTTGAATTGGTGATTGGAAAAAAGAATAACTAAGCAGTTGGAGGATGACTCAGGGTAAACTAAATGTGCACAATAAATATGTGGAATTAAGACAGTGTCAGTATTTGTCAACTATGATCATCGCTGCCCCTCTCCTTTTCTGACCTCATCCTGACCTGTTTTATAAACTGCAATTTTCAGATATTATTATGGTAGCTTCAAATACCTGTGTTGACCAATGGTCCTCCTAACAGTAATTCCAATTTTCATTTTCTCAAATTACCTACAGGGAAAAGTCTTCTGTTCTTCCCCATTCAGGGTGATATTGGCAGTGGGCCTGTCATAGATGGCTTTTATTGTGTTGAGATACTTTCCTTCTACAACTAATTTGTTCAGTCTTTATCATAAAGGAATGTTGAATTTTGTCAAATGCTTTTTCTGCATCTATTGAGATAGTTATGTGGATTTTTGTCTTTGATTTTTTTGACATGTTTCATTTGTTGAACCATCCTTGCATCCCTGGGATGAATACCACTTGATCAACTTGATCATATTGTATATTTTTTTTGATGTGTCTCTGTATTCTTTTTTTTTTTTTCCTTTTTGTCTTTTTTTGTGACCGGCAACGGATCGCAACCCTCAGTGTCACGCCCGTACCGGACCGGGACCGGCAACGGGATCGCAACCCTCAGTATTGCTCCCGCACCTCACTCAGCCAGTGAGCGGCCAGTCTGTATGTGGGATCCGAACCCTCGGCGGGAGCGCCACTGCACTTCCCAAGTGGCACACTGTAGCAGTGCGCCACCGGGCCGGCCCCAATGTGTCTCTGTATTCTGATTGCTAGTATTTCATTGAGGATTTTTGTGTCTATGTTAATCAAGGATATTGACCTGCAATTTTATAGGTGAACAGCCCAACACTGCATTTTTACTGTCACGACTTGAAGGCAGCTTGAGGTAGGTTTCCTGATAAGGCTACTGCAGCAGCTCACATGTATTAGCAATAATCCCTTAAGAACATTGTACAATGCCTCAGGCTTTCTACTTTAACATTGAGTAATGCAAATTGTCTCATTATTGTTGTCTCTTCCCTCCTTATTTTTCTGTACCTGAGGCAAGGTACATGTCCTTAGCTTTTTTTCTTGGTCCAGGGAGGCTCTCTCATTTTTCCCCAGGTGCGTGTGTGTATGTGTGTGTGCATGCACATTTCGATACATGTGTACACTCCAGTCAGTTGAGGGTATGGCAATTCCAGGATTCCAGGTTTTTCAAGAATCTTGACAGAATTCCTCAAACATGCTTCTGTCTACCTGAACCACCAGAGCACAGAGGCATATCTAAAAATTAGCTTCCAGGAAGAGTCCAAGATCTCCGGGACAAATGTTCAAACTTGTATCTATTACATTAGGCAAATATTCATGCATTTATTCTAAACAAACCTTAACTGTCAGCTGCTTAAAATGTCAATGTTTAAGTTTTTATAGAACTTAGAGTGAAAAAGTAAACAAAGGTTATACAACTTACTACTTCTATTTAAATTTTGAAATTATCCATTAAATCTGTTTAGGCAAGAGTTAGGAATGAGACAGAGCCTGAAGGTGAGAAGGTTAGACATAGATTCTCTGACCTCCTCCTCCTGCCCACTGATATTCAAATCTCCTCCTGGTACCTCCCACTGGACAAACCTAATTGCAAGTCAGAAGGCAAAGGGGTCTTTGTGTTGCAAACCAGAGAGGTCAGTCTTCCAGAAAGACTGAGAAGAGGAGACAAGGACAGAGAATGGATAAGGATCAACTAGAGAATGAAGAGAGATTCCTTGTCTTACCTTTCCTTTGTGTCCCTCCCCAAAAGCAACTGATTGAAACTCCCTAACTTTTTTCTTGGATATTTACTTCTGCCTCTCTATTAAATTCACTTACATCACTAATTCTTATTTTCTTAATACTGTAGTAGACATTTTCAACTGACCTTCCAATTTTGACTCTTCAATCCAATCTCATACAGACATGTATACAAATTTAATATTTTTATCCTTTCAATATTGCTATATGGTAAGTTTGGTTGAGTCAGTATTCCATGTTTTCATTCCTAAGATTACACACATGCTATTCACAGCTGAACCATATTTTGTACTATGACTAGCTTTTCTTTCTTGCACAGATCTTTTTTTTTTTTTTTTTTTTTTTAATTTATTGTTGATCCCTACCTAGGTCTAATAATGGCCACTTTTTTTATCTGTTCAGTTCACTAAAATTTTTTTGTTAATTCATACCCTGACTTTACACCAATTGTCTCAATTTGCTTTTAAGCCATTCAGATACATCAGGTATTGCATTAATTTCTTCTTGGAATCCTCTGTCCCAGAGTTTGGAGGTATTCCGGTTTCGACTGGCTGCTCTCAAAGTTAGATGCATAGCTGTTACCCTGGGATATCCCTTTACCATATCCATAATCTGTTGTTTTGTACCCCTATTTTTTGTATCTTATGTATTTCCCTTTTTAACTTACTTCCTTATTATGGTGGAACATGATTTCCAGTAGAAGGAGTATACAAGAAGTAAAATTTCTGAGACCTCATGTACATAACATCATCCTTCTGCCCTCATACTTCACTAATAGTAGCTTATTATTGTATTCTAGGTAGGAATACTTTTGAAAGCATGTTTCCATTGTCATCAAGCTGTCAGTGTTGCTATAAAAAGTACTCAGAAATTTGGAAACTTAACCCTTTTTGTGTAACCTGTTTTTCCCTGACTGGTAATTTCTTTTGTCCTCAGTAATCTGCAGTTTTATGATATATGCCTTGGCTGTCGTAAGAATTTACCCATCTTGTCTTTCCCACAGCATCTCACCCAAAGTAAGTGGTGGCACAGTTATTCTAGAGGTGCTGGATGGAGTGTGTGTATAATCTTCAGAAAGTAATTCAGAGACTCTCATGTATTATCTTTCCATGGCTATACCTGAGAGAAGTTTCACATGTATCATTTCCACTAACTAGCATTAGTCACTAATGAATGCTATATAGCTAAGACTGGCTAAAATCATTTGCAATAACGATCTACTACTAATGCAATGTCTTTCTCTACCCCCAAATCATTGTTACTACACTGTATTTTTTAAAAAAAGAAAACACAGCTTCTTTAGAAACATCCTTCAGTGTTAAGAGTAAGGAGCCTGATAGTCATTGAGATTGATTTGCCAAAGACCGTACAAATAGCATGTGGGACAAGTAGCGAGATTCCAGATCATGTATGTAAATTAAAATTCTGTAGTCCTTAACCTTCTTGGACACAGAGGGGATGGTTGTTACCTACAACTTCTCAGCACCTATGAATTATTTGAGTATTTGGCATTATAACTTTCTCATGTGTTATATTTTGTGTATCACTAGGTTTTAATATCTTCTGATGTGCCCTTCACATATAATTAGAATTGAAACATAATGATATATTTGGGTAAATAAAAACAGTACATGCTTTAGCTATCATTTTGATATTTTCCTCCTGACTTATTTGTATTATTCCTACAAGACTACCTCTCAGAGAACCACTAAATCACCTGCACTGAATTTCAGCTCCACGATGAATACTATCCTTTTTGGTAATGAAAGAGAATCTGAAATTTTTATGCAATAGATGTCAGATGGCAGGTAGCAGATGATTATTGACTTGATCTGGGACTAAAAATTACTTTATTGTCTGCAGGTGTTTGAAGACCACCTACACGATTGAGATTCCCTACTGTAAATTGTTGCTTTCTTACAAAACAGTGTGCTCACATGATTTGCTTTAAAGATATCCTCTTCCCCTGGGATGGAGATGCAGTGACCAGAAAGGGAAGGCAGACAAGGAAAATTAAATGTATCTGTTCTAAATATGCAAATAACTCATTATATTCAGATTCTTCAGAGGTGTGTTTATGAGAGTGTGTGTGTGTGTGTGTGTGTGTGTGTATGTATGTGTGAAAATCCAACCGAGCCATCTAAGGCTTCTCAGCTGAGTATTTATTTATTTATTTCTTTTTATTTCATTTTTTTTAAAAGATGACGGGTAAGGGGATCTTAACCCTTGACTTGGTGTTGTCAGCACCACGCTCTCCCAAGTGAGCTAACCAGCCATCCCTATATGGGATCCAAACCTGGGGCCTTGGAGTTATCAACACCACACTCTCCCGAGTGAGCCACGGGCCAGCCCTCAGCTGAGTATTTAAAATGGAATGATCTGATGCCTGTTTGTAAAAACTGTTGAATGTCTACTCACCTGAGCTGAAAAATCTAGCCCTGTTGCAAATATCCTCTTGGTTAGGACTACCATTCCCTAAAATAATCTCAATATGTATCTATTCTTTACTATTAATAATAAAATGCTATTATTATTTTTGAGTTACATTTCATACATGAATGAAAAAAGAAAACAGAGCAAGCACTGGGTGAGAACAATATATTTTCATTAAAGTAGGGCATACTGGATAAAAATATAAAAAATAAATATTTTAAAAAATGATTTTGGAATATGGAAACCCTTTCTAATGATTACACAAAACCTGGTGTTCATAAAAAAAAAAAAAAGAGGATTAAAAAGTGGCACAATCAGATGTCATACATTTCAAAATCACTGTAAACCTTGGAGGAAGAAGGAATAGACATGTTTTTAGAGTAACAGTGGAACCACAGAGAACACCAACCTTATGTCTAGGTCTACCAACATGGTATCAAGTATTATTCTTATTGCCTCATTTTCTTGGCAAAGATTTCAAAAGTCACCAGCACCACAACTGATTCCAAGTAACCACATGTTCTAAAGCAAAGTGCCTGGCCATGTGTACAGGGTATTTGTGAGACTGAGGTACAGGTTGCACCAGCATTAACCCATCACCCACTGTTCTGAAGATCTTTGTCCCATGTGCCACATATTCTGTCCCCCCTCTCACCTTCCCTCAGTACCAGTGAGGAGAGAAAGTGGATGCTTCCTTATCATTGAGTCAAATAAACTATCTTCAGAAGAACGGTTTGGAGGAAGCTTAGCATTAGTCCTCAGGCTTTGAGTGATATAAGAACATGTATCTGACTTCTGCCTAGTAGGATTTAAATGTGAAAGGCTGTGATTGTGGCTGTTTGTACAGGCATCAGAGAAGGAAGAATTGTTCTGTACCTCAAGGCACAGTGACCAACAGTCTTAGTTTTCCCAGGGCTGAGGTAGTTTCCAGGAGATATGACTTTCAGTGATAAGACTAAGAAAGTCCTGGGCAAACAGGGCTACTAATTGGTCAATCTACTC
>NW_007733011.1:40978-44259 GCF_000696425.1 Galeopterus variegatus | reverse complement strand
TTTCAGTGATAAGACTAAGAAAGTCCTGGGCAAACAGGGCTACTAATTGGTCAATCTACTCAAGGACTTTATGGTGCAAGAATATATGTATATTTCCTGTGGCCAGATGTGGACCTTATCAAGAGATCCAAATTGAATTGCCACCTTGAGAAAGATCCACTAAAGAGGCCCATCTGGAAATCTGAAATGACCAGAGGATGCAAATGTCTAAAACACAAGGGGTAAACCAGAATTATACATGGCCAGTCAGATGCAGGATTTCCCAGGTCAAAGGAACTGTAAGAGATACCTCAAAATTGTCTCCTGGGAACCCACCAAAGCTCCCACAGGAGAAAGAACAGAAGCTTGGGCCACCTGACAGACCTAGAATGTAACATGTTAGATTAAAAATGTGCCAGACAAGTAAGAACTTTTTCCCCTTACTACTGCTCCCGCCTTCCACTAGAACCTTGGGGGGCCCAAAACAGCAGCTGGTATGTGGAGACAGAGTTAGTGCAAAAATAATAAAAAATCCAACCACAGACCCCTTTTAACGTATCAGTTTTTTAAGCCTGAGGTAGTCACAAACTAGGGAGAAGGAGAAATCTTAAATTTATGTGATCACTGAACTATAGTGGACATTGTATTACCTAAATGTTACTGGAGAACTATTTATTTATTACCTGGAAAACACCAGAAAAAAATCAATGAATCCTGCAATTTCACCAAGAGATAAACAAGAACACGTTGAGAAAATGGCTTGAAGGGGTAGTATTCGAAAAATAAGGTCACATTTAGTTCGTAAAACAAATCGGGTATATGTAAGGTGCAAGATCATAAATATCCTCTTGAAGGGTGTGAAGGGGGCCCGGCCCCGTGGCGCGCTCAGAAGAGTGCGGCGCTGGGAGTGCAGCGACGCTCCCACCGCGGGTTTGGATCCTATATAGGACTGGCCAGTGTGCTCACTGGCTGAGCGCGGTGAGGGTGACACCGCACCAAGGGTTGTGATCCCCTTACCGGTCACGGAAAAGACAAAAAAAAAAAGAGTGTGAAGGGAAAGTATACTCATCCTTGGGGAACTGAGGTTGTCTAAATAAAGGTAAAGTGAACACTTGCGAAAGAGTTTGGAGATGTAAGGGAGTTTTAATTTCAGGGTGACAGAACTGAAGTTTCAGACAACACAGAAGAAGGGTTTGAATAAGGTAAGAAAGAGTAGGGGAGCCCAAGCATAGATGGATCCTCTGGAAGATGTGGAAATACTATGCTGCCTGAAACATCCTTGTGAATCCAGATGGGATCAGTTCAGTTAGAATCACAGAAGATGGCCAGTCATTTAGGACACAATCTTCCCTACCTAGCTGGAAGTTACAGGATCACTGGGCTGTTGTTGTATCCTGCACCTCTGCCCTGTGTGATGGTGGCATGGGGGTTGGAAGCTTCCAGAATGCTGGGATCTCACAGGGAAACAAGAGGTCCAGGGGCTTTATCTCCAACTCTCCAAGTGATCACATTCAGATTTATTTCTCAGTTTGGTCATATGGACACTGGTGCCTAAAGAGAATCTGACCTACTTTACTTACTTATTTTATTCCCCTGTGATTCTTGCCACTGATAAAATTAAGCAAATGCTAGGACAGAACCAGCACTTGAAGGCCTCATGCTGCTCGTGTTCTCACCAGTGACTACATTCACTCTAATGCTTTTTAGCAGATTAGCTCGTCATTGGTTCTGGATAGTTTTGTGGCACACAGCTGTGCAGCGTGCCCTGCAGAAGGCATCTGCTGGAGAGGGTGAGGGGAGCCTAAACACAGCCTGTGATGTGCTTGCATAGCCTATACGCCCCTAGAGCTGCAGTTGCCAGGAAGCACTGGCTTTTTCTCATTCATACAAATGTGCTTTATGGACTACTGGAGAAGACTGGAAGCAGAAATTCAAGTCGGCTTACAAAGGCAAGAAACCAAGCCATAACACTGAGGCCCAAAAGAAGGCATTCTCTCAATCAAGTTGTCACTCCTGTTGAATTATATTCCTTGGGAGTAAGTAATACGTGCTCTTGAATTTAAACTTAAATTTGGATCACTGTTTCTTAAAATGTCTTCAAAAACATTGCAGAAAGAATAACATTAACACAAAAAAAGTGATTAGGAATGTAAAAGGTTGCCTGTGATAGATAATTTAATTAAAGGTAGTAGACAACAGGAAGTCTCTTAGAATAGTTATAGAAAATGTCACAACCAAGAGAGGTGGGTGTGATTGATTCCTACATTGAGAACTATCAGTTAATGTCACATAATTATCTAAAAGTTTCCAGGTGATTTTCAGTAGAAACTGCTTATAATCCATCCAAAAGTAATTAATTCAGGAAGAAATGAAATCTAGATGGTACTTAAAAAGAAATATTCTTTTATATGACTTAACATTTTATAGGACACCTCAAAGGGGCTGAAGTGTCTGTCCAATAGGATGAGGCTGAGTTAAAAAGAGAATACAGTTACTCTGCTGCTGTGCAGCTGCCAGAAGACTGTGGATCTGCAATGAGAAGAAAGCTTAAATTTATTCTTTAGTTCAACTGACTTCCTGATGCAATATATCTTTCTCATTCATTTTTTATTTAATATTTTAAACCAATTATAAATAAAATAAGTTCTTCAAGTTTTACCATCAGATATTATATAATGTGAGTATTATACATACTTTGAATATGTATTAAGGTCATTAACAGCACAAAATGTGTTTGGACTTATAAGTTTTGGTTTAGAGAAATATGAGAAAAGGAGGTGCATGCTTTCCTATTTTCCAGAGGGGAAACATTTACAATGGTTTCAAATATAACTGTCAAAGTATATGAAACAGGCTATTAGTAAAAAATAATTACTAATACTGCAAAAAATTATAAAGACAGAATGTAAGAAAAAGAACTTTAGTACAGGGAAAAAATGGATAAGAAGAAACAGCCATTTACCCACCTCTTCTACTGATTAAAGGCCAACATTAATGACATTGGGGTATATGTCATCTCATTCCTCCTAATATATCCTTGTCAAACTGTAACTACGCTTTGAGCTCTGTTTGCTAGTTATTTAGAAATTTTCTAAATGTCTCTCGTAGGTACAAATATATTTAGATTTTCTGCTGATTTTGACAATTTGGTAGTTTATGTATTTTTTAAAAATTATTCCACTGAGAATTTAAGATACGTCAATAAACTTTGTATCATCTATTACAACTCATGTTATATATCCTTATTTCTCCCCCAATCTCCTGGGGTCTAAAAGTAGACTAATTAGGGCCGGCCCGGTGGC
>NW_007733011.1:38330-40066 GCF_000696425.1 Galeopterus variegatus | reverse complement strand
AAAAAGCATATAGAAATCCATAGGAGTTCAACAGGAGCTCACTCTTCATAACTCCAATATATGTTACATGGACTGAGAGAATTCATTTTCTTTTTATTCCCCAAATTCTAAAACTATCAGAAACATATAACTAAAAGCAAAATTCAACATTTTCCTTTATTCACCAACTTTATCTCCCAGTCTATGCTAACCCATTAATGAAAGTTTATTGTTTTTCCAATTACCCATGCGGGGCCCTACTTGGACCTGATACTCAATCCTGTTTCACAAGGAAAACCTTTCAGTTAAATGAAAACTATTTACTTATGCCTTAAATCTTCTTTATACACTGTAGTTTGGATGGTAAAATTTTTAGAAATTTTTATATTGCTCTAAAATATGCATGAAACTTCTCTTTAGATTCAAGAGGCATTCTTGCTTGTTCCAACCCTACCCTCCATCTTGGATATTTATGAATTTTTAAAAGGGGATTTGGGGAGAAGGATGTCTCTGGAGTTTTCATTTATACAAGCAGCTTCCTAGATGTTCCCATCTAAGGTATCTGGAAGATAATTAA
This sequence comes from Galeopterus variegatus, assembly GCF_000696425.1. Taxonomy (NCBI): domain Eukaryota; kingdom Metazoa; phylum Chordata; class Mammalia; order Dermoptera; family Cynocephalidae; genus Galeopterus; species Galeopterus variegatus. The sequence continues at coordinate 39,510 of NW_007733011.1, read as the reverse complement.
CTGACACAAAATTTAAAAGTATAATGACTTCTTAGGAGAGTCTATGAAGCCAACTCAAAAAAGGAGAGCATCTGAACATAGAGACAAATGACACAGAACTGAATAACCACCACGAATTAAATTTGTGGCATGCATTTCTTAGATTCTTCTAGTGTCTTTTACCCACAAAAATAAATGCATAAAATATGTAAAAACTTCAGATAAATGCGTAAGAAAAAACTCTCTATGTTTGCCCCTTTTCAGATTCTCTTCTTCATTAAAGTGTGAAATGAGTTGTCTGAAGAATGTTCCGAAGTTTTGCAAGAGTGAAGCAATACTGGCAGACAACGTGTCATCTCTGAACAATCCTAATCCCAATTAAGTTGTCATGAGTAACTCATAAAAAATAATAAAAATGTGGTTGATGTATGTACAAACAGCCCAGTGCGTAAGCCGACTCCTTAAGAAAAATCCTTTAGAGACACCAAAAATATACTTTTTTGCTATGAGATATTAGTTTTGATGGTGATCAAAGAGTATATATTTACTTATCAGAAATAATCCTTACAGTGTTTATAAGATAGAAAAAAAATGCCCTCTGTATAATAAAGGGTTCTATATGCTAGTTCTCCATGACTTTCTCTTCTGCTGCGATATCAATGACTGTATCATAATTTTATAGGAAACCTATTTCTCATTCTCAAACTTCAGAATCAAATTTATTCTGTGTGATGACTTTATTTTCTTATCCTTACTATATTTACAGTTGTATAATATTAGTCTGCCTGTATTTTATCTATGAAACTCTAAAGAATAATTGAGAGACTTCTGTAGCTATGTAGGATGAAATAGTTGGCAGCACACCAATGCTGCTGCAAAAAACTAGAAAATCTAATTAAAATTCGTTTTTAAAAATATGTTTAAAGGCATCAGAGAGATTCAGAAGCAGAGATAACTAAAGGGACTAAAATTTTAGAGAATAGACCCTCTTAGAGGTAAGGTGATAATCTGTGATTGCTTTTCAGCTGAAGGCACAAGCACTGGGTAGTGAAAATCTGGACTTGGAAAATGTGATATATATACATGATGGACTACTACTCAGCCATAAAAAAGAATGAAATTCTGCCATCCACAGCAAGTTGGATGAGCTTGGAGAAAATTATGTTAAGTAAAATAAGCCAAGCACAGAAAGAGAAATACT
>NW_007733011.1:36102-36918 GCF_000696425.1 Galeopterus variegatus | reverse complement strand
TAATAAAAGTACCGTGTTGCTATTTAATACCAGCATGAAAATTATTTCTAATTCTAGATAAGTGACATTAGTCATATTTAATGGGTCATTTAAAGTAGCGTATCTGACCCTAAACTAGCAGAGGAAAAATTTTAAGTTAAAATTAATTAGGTTTTCTGTGAGAAAATTAACCCAAGTCTCACATAAACATAATGTTATGCTTTCATTACATTCCAGACTGAGATGAAAATTAAGGAGAGATAATATAGCTGTCTTTTAAACAAAAATGAATAACATTATCTAATTTGTCTAAGGATTTTTCTTGATTTGGAATATTCATTAACTTGGATCTATATATAATTCTTTTGCACGTTATTAGTATTAAAAGCCTGCAAATAGTTTTATGACTTTACTGAAATTTTCTTGCTTTTTGTAATTAGTAATTGCTAGCAGCTAGACTGAAAAAAATTTGCATTTCTTTGCTTTATATCATAAAACTAAAAGTTGCCCTTAACCAAGACACAGCTTGATTTGATGGGGCAAAGTTTAGCTGAGTGATACTGACAGAAACAGCAAGCAAAGTAGAAAGGAACAAGTTCTCTCTCTTCTAATCTCCCTCTAGTGCCTTTTTTCATTAGACCCTAACAGGGAGCCATCTGTCCTAACATGAGCCCTAACAGGAGCCAAGGAAAAATATGGTTTTCCAGGCCCAGCTTCATGAAACCGAGTATAAGGGTGATGCAGGGGAAGGTGGCTGTACTGGCCACACCAGCTGCTGGGAGTGTTGGAGTAGTCTCTATCTGTAGCTCCTTTAGTGCTTTCCATGGCTGCTCTAAG
>NW_007733011.1:32744-34519 GCF_000696425.1 Galeopterus variegatus | reverse complement strand
CCCAGAAAATACTTAGGCCCTCCATTCTATTCCACGTTGTTTAACAGCAGCCCAATTTCTCATTGTTAATTAGGGTCAGTTACCCCAACCAGCAGAGTAACTCTTTTCTTCACGTGTTGGTTCCATGTCATGAGAAGAACAAAATGGCTAAAAGGCAGTTTTGACTTCCAATCTAGTAGAACCACTGATGGGTCCCATGGTGAAAATACTCTTCCTTTGGCAACTAGGGCCTCCAAATCAAAAGAGCTCAAAGTTGTGTAAATAGAAATCAAAAATTCTGTGCATGGGTTATTCCATAGATTAATGAGTGAATACCCTCCCGTTTCCCTTTTTTGGTTTCCAGAGCCGTGTATTCTGGCTATGGAAAAAACAAATTGGTCACTTCTAAGCTAAGAACAAATCTTCTCTGTGGACTTAAAGCCCCATTTGTTAGGCGCTCTCATTACCACTGTTGTAGCTACTGAGTCGCTTAAGCAGACATGAAGCCATCTTCAGAAAGCAGTTTGAAAATTATTACTCTAGGAGGCTTAAAAACTGCATTGTATGTGACACACACACAGAAAACATTGTTTTGAAGTGCTGTTGCTTGTTTTGAAGTGCTGTTGCCATTTTATGTTATAATGTCGTTTTAGATGACTATTCCACTGCACTACCAGTCCAGCCAGCAAACAAGTAATATGATTTGCAGAGTCCCATCACCAGCATTATAATGCAGAATATGGAAGAATGGGTTAGGAGCCAAGAAACAATATTTATTAACCAACACAACACACCTGCAAGAAAGATAATGTGCCTACACTATGCACGTATAGACCACAAGTAGAATCTGAACTTACTCTGAGTGCTATAATATTAGGAAGTTTTCTATAGGATAATAACACAATTTGATTTCCCTTTTGAAATATGACTGGCCACTCTGTGGAGAAGAGGTGCTCTCTTTGGATGTGTGCTTCATGAGATAGACAAGTGGATGATATTAATTGTGAGGCACTTATTAACCATCCAAGANAATGTATGGTTCTTGGGAGTCCGATTTGGTCAAGACTCTGGAGTTTAATTGCTCTAGAATACTGTTTTCAAATCTTATTTAAAATAATTTCCAAACATAAAACCTGATAAGAATAGATTATCTCTGGTTTAAGTTGTGGGCAGGAGCTCAATACCCTATTTACGTGACACTTTTCTCAATATTAGCTGTGGCTCTGATGCACTCATGTGAATTTGTAGCCAATCTGCAGAAAACAGTTTGAAAACTCTTGCTCTAACAGACAAGTAGAAGTCTAAGTTTGATCCTTTGCATGAAATGGACACTGGCCTCTAATAACGTTGGTGTTGAGGTCCAATAAACATAACAGAGTTAATACTTCTCAAATGTCCACACAATCAAGGTGCTCAAATTTATTCATTTTAGATGCCTTTTATGTGCTCTCTGTCCATCCTTTTCTCCTTAAATTATTCCAAAAGTGAACATTGTTAAGGCTGAAGTGAGAAGCAAAATCTTAGGCAATGGACTTTTCTTTTAAGTATCAATGAAACACTATAGTCAAAATTATAGGTACATGGAGAGTTTTTCATTTTTAGTATATTATGACAAATTCTATTGATCAGCCATATTTGGGATCATCTGAATATCGCCAAGAGGGACCTTAATGATAGTAAATGTATGGCAGTTCCTTACAGCTGAATTACCCAGTCAATGAAAGGACGATGGCATACGATCACAACAAAGATAATGTCAAAACTATTTTAACGTGTGAAATTTTGTACCAAAATAA
>NW_007733011.1:30264-31849 GCF_000696425.1 Galeopterus variegatus | reverse complement strand
ACGATCACAACAAAGATAATGTCAAAACTATTTTAACGTGTGAAATTTTGTACCAAAATAAGTATCAAAGAGAGTACGATTTAAGGAACTATAATTTTCAAACAGCTAATTGTTACCATATCAGAAGAGGGCCTGTTGTTCTTAGAAGATACTTCAATCTTTACATAGAGCTGCTTGGTTGTCTGTGAGGACTGCCCGCCTATGACAAGCCGTCCACCATGAATGTTAGAATGTTTAATAGACACTCCTTGCCGGAGACAACAAGGCCCAGAAGACCTACCGGACATCTGGAGATCAGAGTGGGAAATTACCAAGAGCTTTCAGTTTAGTCATTGGGACATGACCCCTTTCTTGACCCACACCATTTCCCTTTTATTGCCCAGGCAATTCAGCTGCAAGGCTTTGTCGTAAACAAACTCTCATTAAGGTTCTTCTTTTGGGAATTTAGACAACAAAGATATTTGTTAAATGGTGTTTACATATGATTTTCCCCTCAGTTAGCAATTCAATGAATAATGAATAAATTCAATTAAATGAATAAATCTGTTCTGTAAATACAAATTCATGGATGTACATGCATTTGTGATTGCTTAAGTCAAATGGGCGTTTGTTAAACACAATCACATTTTTACCACAAGTAAATTTATGCTTTCTGGAGGATATATGTCATTAAATCCCACCCATTACTTTGGCTGTTTATGAATATAAAATTGCCAGGAGGGCCTTTATGCTCTAGCATCTCTTGTGGGATAGTTGATACCCCTTTTGAAACCTCTCAGAAGAGAAGATTTTGTAATACATCCTAGAGTCACCCTGGTCAATGGGGAATCAGTCACAAAGCAAAACATTATAACAGCTGTAGAGCCCCTACCTGAAGCAACCCCCGCCCCATATGACACAAAACATTAATTTTCCATACTCAAAACTGCTGTGGAACGTTGAGAAATATTTAGAATGTGTGAAGAACTATAGGTCTTATTCATACCAACACAGAATCAGAGAGAGCAGGCTGAATCTTTTCCTTTTTTCTATACTGGGACAGATGCCTTTGGGAAGAGTAAATCAGGAATTTGACTCTGAAGTACCAAGACAATAACAACAAAATAATCACCAGCAGTAGCATTTATCATCACAAATTACATTATCATTGTAGTTTTTGTTTAATAAGAATTTCTAAAATGTTAGACAAAGTGTTAACACTTCATATTCTCTTTAAAGTTTAATTACATCAGTCATCTCATTGGCTCCATAAGTAGGTATTATTATCCTTATTTAACAAATGGAACACTGGGAAAATAAGTCTGAGTTTGCCTACGGTGACACAGCTAGAAAGCGATGGAGTTAGAATCCTAACCCAAGCTTTTCTCAAACTGGATTAGACCTGAAGATGACTTTGACGTAGCTGGCACAGCACTGTAATGGATTTTTATTTCTATGTGTTTAGGGAAGCACTGATTCTCCTGTATTTTCGTTCCTTTGTTCCTCCTTGACTGTCTTGTTTTGTGTGAAATGCATGTTTTAGCATTCATTTTGATTCCTTTGCTCATTTTTTTTTTTTTGGTCATTTTTTTAATTATATATTTTT
>NW_007733011.1:22636-28808 GCF_000696425.1 Galeopterus variegatus | reverse complement strand
GTAAGGTTTATCCATGTCGCACACACACCAGCAGTTTGTTTCATACCCTGCTTAACATATTGCTACAGAAATACACCATCCTCTGTCCCTCAATCTACCAGCCAATGGACACATAAGCCATTCCCAATCTCTGGTCACCATTAATAATATTATTGAGAACATTTATAAACAAATCTTTATGTGAATTCATATTTTAATTTTTCCTGGGTAAACACACCCAGGAGTGAAGTTGCTGGGTTGTATGATACATTTTATCTTTTTAATTAGAAATGCCATGGGTCTGCCCAGTGGCGCACTGCTCCCGCCAAGGGTTCGGATCCCACATACAGACCGGTTCCCACTCACTGGCTGAGCGAGGGGCGGGCGCAGCACCGAGGGTTGTGATCCCGTTGCCGGTCCCGGTCCGGTACGGGCGCGACACTGAGGGTTGCAGTCTGTTGCCGGACACGAAAAAAAAAAAAAAAAAGAAATGCCAGACAATTTTCCAAAGTGGGCATGTTTGTCCACTTTCCCACCAGCAATTCATAAGGATTTACACTTCTCGACATCCTTGCCAATGGTTGTTGTCATCTTTTTTGTTATTATTAACCAATCTTGTGGGTGTGAAATGGCATCCCACTGTGGTTCTAACTTTGACTTTCACAATGACTAACAAAGATCAGCATGTTTTTATGTGACCATTAGCTCTTCATGTATCTGCTTTGGTGAAATGTCTATAAAAATCCACTGCCCTTTTTTTTTTCACTGCCCATTTTTTGATTGGGCTGTTTGTTTTCTCATTTTGATATATCTTGAAGTGTGAGATTCTTTGTATATTCTGAATGTGAATCTTTTATCACATATGAGTTTCGTAAATATTTTCTCCCAGTCTGTTGCTTAAGTTTTCATTTTCTTAGTAGTGTCTTTTGAAGTGCAAAAGTTTTGAATTTTGATGAGGCAATTTATTTTTGTTTCTTTTATGTACAATGTTTTTAGAATTTTATCTAAAAAAATATTTGCCTGATCTAAGGTGTTGAATATTTTCTCCTATGTTATCTTCTGAAAGTAGTATTGTTTTAGCTTTTATATTTATCTCTATGACTCACTTGGAGTTAATTTTTATGTAAAGGTCTAAGCTCATCTTTTTCCATGTGGATATCCAATTGTCCCAGCACCCTTTGTTAAATTGACTTTATCATTAAAGGACACTTTTGCTGAATATGGAATTCTGGGTTGACGACTTGTGTTAGTCCATTCAGGCTGATATAAAAAAAAATCATAGATTGTGGGTGATTCAACAACAGACATTTATTTCTCAAAGTACTGGAAGGTGGGAAGTATAAGATCAACACACGGGCAGACTTGGTGCTCCCTGGTTCATAACGAACCCTCTTCTTACCGAGTCCTCACTCAGCAAAAAAGATGAAAAAGCTCTCTAGGGTCTCTTTTATAAGGGCACTACCTCCATTCATGAGGGGCCCACTCTCATGACCCAGTCACCTCCCAAAGACCTCACCTCCTGATATCATCACATTGGGGTTAGGATTTTAACATATGAATTTTGGGCAGACACAAACGTTCAGTCTATAACACAGGTTATAATACTTTTCTATTATTGCTTTAACAAACTACCACAGATTTAGTGCCTTAAAGCAACACAAATTTATTATGTTTTAGTTCTATAGGTAAGAAGTTTCATACAGGTCTCACTGACCTAAAATCACAGTTATCAGTAAGGCTGAGTGTCTTCTGTAGGATCTAAGGGAGAATATATTTTTGCCTATTCCAGCTTCTAGAGCACTTGGATCAAGATCCCCTTGCTCCATCTTCCAAGCCAGAAATGGCAAGTTGAGTTCTTCTCAGATCGTGTTATTTCCACCTTCCCTTCTGTCTCCCTCTTCTCCTTTTAAGGACCCTTGTGATTACATGAGTTTACTGGATTATATCCAGAATAATCTCCCCATTTTTTTTTCCTTTTTGTGTTTTTTCCTGACCGGTAACGGGATCGCAACCCTCGGTGTCGCGCCCAGTTACCGCGAACGGCAACGGGATCGCAACCCTCGGTGTCGCGCCCGCACCACGCTCAGCCAGTGAGCAGACCGGTCTCCACAAGGGATCTGAACCCTCAGTGGGAGCGCCGCTGCGCTCCCAAGTGCTGCACTCAACCGAGTGCGCCACCGGGTGGCCCATAATCTCCCCATTTTAAGGTAAACTGATTAGCAAATGTAATTCCATCTGTAACCTGAGTTCTGTTTTGCCATTTAACATTAACACATGAGGTTTCAAGAATTAGGATGTGCACATCAAAGGGGCCAGTTATTCTGTCTACCACACAAGATTTTTTTTTCTTGTAGCACTTTTAATAGGTTATGCTGCTGCCTTTTGGCCTCCATTGTTTATGAGAAGTCAGTCATTAATCATGTTGATGCTCTTTTGCATTGATGAGTCTTTTTTTTTTTTCTTTTGCTGTTTTCAAGATTTTTCCCTGGTTTTTACTGAGCTGTGCAGGTCTGTAAATTGATGTTTTAGGGACTTTTGGAAAGTCTCAATCCATTACTATTCAATTTTGTTTTATTCTCTCCTATCCTTTAGGGTTTCCCATGACACACATATTTTTAAACTTGATATTATCCCACAGATCGCTGAAACTCTCTTCATTTTTCATATATATATATATTTAGTTCTACAGATTGGAAAATTTTAGTCCTTTCTTCTCCCAAATCAAAAGAGACATTGAACACTATTAGAGAATTTTTCATTTTGGTTATTGTCATTTTCAAATCTAGCATTTCTGTTTTTTTCCTTCTGTATAATGTTTATCTCTTCTTGTGCATCTCTATTCATTCATTATTTTGTTTCTTTAATTTTTTAAACATAGATACTTTATTTTTTTAATATGTTTACAATAGCTGTTCTAAACCTTTTTTCCTGCAAAATCCAACATCTGAGGACATTAAAATGTAGCTTATATTTACTTTTTTCCATTAATATTGATCATAGTTTCCTGTTTTTGTTTTGCATATCATTTTGTTTTCATTCAACTGGATATTTTAGAAAATATAGTGCTACAATCTCAGTTTCTGACCTTTTCTTTTAAAGGTTATTGGTGATGCAGTTTTTTGTTGTTGTTGGTTTGGTTTGGTTTTGGTGTTTTTGTTGTTTGTTTGCTTTCTGCTTTTTAACTTGTCTGTTTCCTTGTTTTTTGTTTATAACTTGACTGAGCTAAATCTGTGAAATCTGTTTCTATATGGTGTGCAGCCACTAGCTAATATTGTCTCTGCTCAGTTTATTACTTAAAATACATATTCTTGTTTTTATTTTTAGGCTTTACTTCTTGGGGGTCACTGCTGTGTCTGTGTGCCTTAGTTGTCATCCGGTGACTACACAGAGAGTGTTTTCAACCAACACAATCCAGTAAGACTTCTTTCTTTTGTTGATAGATCTGTATGTTGGTAAGAAGCACATTTTTAAATCAGACCATTTTCACAACTTCCCCAGCTTTTACTTTTAAATCTGCTGGGAACTCTGTCCCAACCACAATCTTGGGATAAAATAGGTTTAAGCCTTCCCTGCTAACCCATATCGAGATCATCACCTCAACCAGCATTGTTCCTGGCATTGGTCACCTCTGCTCCATAATAAGTCATCCTCCTTCACCTATGGCAGTGAAACCACTGGATCTCATAGCCTGCCCAGGCTGGCAGATACCCCATGTTGACTGAGCTTTGGGGAATGGAAGCAGTCTCAGGCTAGAACACCCCAGAATCTCATTGTTCTTACCCGAACATAAATAATTTTTCAAGAATAAATGATTTTTAGATAGAAGCATATTTTTGGTCAAATTCCAGGGCTCTGAAATGGTAATTTATGTCTATTTTGGAGGGACAGGATTTGCCAATTTTCTCACTTGGCTATTATGATATTCTGGTATATAATAAGAAATATATATTTTTATTCTTGTACCCAGTTCTTGCCCAAAGCTCCTAAAACCTTTGTGATTTCCTAAGTGATAGGATAAATAATGGTGAAAGGACCATCTTTCATTAATTATAACAAGTCCCTTTTAACAACACCCGTGTTTATGTTAATGAAGTGAGTTTTGGAAAGGCTCTTGATAACCATGTGATGGGGGAGGGAAGAAGGCTGGGGAACCAACTATGTGACTAGAAGGTCGGAATTTTCAACCCCAACCCCTGAGTTCTTGGGAGGGAGAGGGGCTAAAGGTTATTGATCACCAATGGCCAGTGATTTAATCAAGTATGCCTACATAATTAAGCCTACATAAAAACTCAAAAGGAGAGGGTTTGGGGAGCTTCTGTTGCTGAATACATAGGGTGGTACACCAAGAGAGGGTGTGGAAGTTCTGCGTCCCTTCCGCCAAACCTGCTCTATACATCTTCCATTTGGCTGTTCCTGAGTTGTATCCTTTTATAACAAATTGGAAATAGTAAGTAAAGAACTTTCCTCAGTTCTGAGAACCACTTTATCAAATAATTGAACATAAATAGGGGGTTTGTGGGAACCACTGATTTATAGTTGTTCATTCAGAAGCACAAGTAACAATACACACTTGTGAAGGGCATCTGAAGTGGGGGAGCAGTCTTATGAGACTGAATCCTTAACCTGTGGAATCTGATAACTCCAGGTAGATAGTGTCAGAATTCAGTTAAATTGCAAGACATCCTAAAAGCTTCTGCACAGCAAAGAAAACAATCAACAGAGTGAAGAGGTAACCTGAAGAATGGGAAGAATATTTGCAAACTATTTGTTTGACAAGGGATTAATATCCAGAATATACAAGAAACTCAAACAACTAAACAGAAAAAAAAAATTAACAATATGATTTTAAAATGGGCAAATGACTTGAATAGGTATTTCTCAAAAGATGCTCAACATCACTAATCATCAGAGAAATGCAAATCAAAACTACAATGAAATATCATCTCACTTCAGCTAGAATGTCTTACAAAAAAAAAGTGCTGTCAAGGATGCAGTAAAAAGGGAACTCTTATACACTGTTAGTGGGAATGTAAAATAGTACAACCATTATGGAAAACAGCATGAAGTTTTCTCAAAAAATTAAAAAGGGCAACTACCATATGATCCATAAATCCCACTCCCGTGTATTTATCCAAAGGAAAGGAAATCAGTATACCAAAAAAGTACGGGTACCCCATGTTTATTGCAGCCCTATTTACAGTAGCCCAGCATGAAGTTTTCTCAAAAAATTAAAAAGGGCAACTACCATATGATCCATAAATCCCACTACCATGTATTTATCCAAAGGAAAGGAAATCAGTATACCAAAAAAGTACGGGTACCCCATGTTTATTGCAGCCCTATTTACAGTAGCAAAGATAAGAAATCAATCTAGGTGTCCACTGACAGATGAATGGATAAATGTGGCATATATACACAATGGAATAGTATCCAGCCATATAAAAAGAATGAAATCATTTCATTCACAGCAAGATGGATGAGCCTGAAAGACATCATGGTAAGTGAAATAAGCCAGGCACAGAGAGATAAATACCACATGATCTAACTCATATGTGGAAGCTACAAAAAGTGAGCTTATAGAAGTATAAAGTAGAATTGAGGGTACCAAAGGCAGGGAAGGAAAGTGGGGGAGAGGATAGGAAGAGGTTGGTTAATGGACAAAAAATTTAGATAGATAGGAAGTATAAGTTCTAGTATTCGATAGTAGTGCTAGGTTTCTATAATTAACAATAATTTATTGTATATTTTCAAATGGCTAGAACATAGGAGTTCAAATTTTCTCACAATAAAGAAATAATAAATGTTTGTCTTGATGGATATACTAATTAGCCTGATTTGATCACCACACAGGGTATACATGTATCAAAATATTACTCTGTAGCCACAAAAATGTACAAACACTACATGTCAATTAAAAAATATAATTAAAAATATTTTAAGATTTCCAGCTGATGTCAGAAAATTGGCCAGTGTTGAGAAAAAACCCACATATCTGATCACAGAATTATTCTGTATTGAATACACATTTTGTGTTTTTCCCTATACTGCCACAGTCATCAAAATTTCTTTTTAACATTTTGAGAATAAAATTATTGAATTTAGCATGTAAGATTAGCAGTGAACAAAAGCATAATATTGTAAATAGTTGCAGATCAATTATTTTATAATAATTATCATTTATGATGGTTTAAAA
>NW_007733011.1:16117-22366 GCF_000696425.1 Galeopterus variegatus | reverse complement strand
CATCAAAGGACAGACCATCCAGACAGAAAATTAACCACAAAACATCAGAATCAATCTCTTCTCTAGACCATCAAGACCCGATGGACATTTATAGAACATTTATCCAACAGCTGCAGAGTACACATTCTTCTTAGCAGCACACGGAACTTTTTCTAGAACAGACCATATGTTATGACACAAAATAATTCTCAATAAATTTTAAAAAAATAAATATCATATCAACTACCTTGTTCAACTACAATGAAATAAAAGTAGAAGTCACCAAAACAGACATTAGAAACTGTGCAAATATATGGAAATTAAACAATATGCCCCTGAACAACAAATGGGTCAAAGAAGAAATCAAAAAGGAAATTAAAAAATTCCTGGAGACAAATGAAAATGAAAACACAACATACCAGAACATGCGAGATACAGTGAAAGCAGTTGTAAGAGGGAAGTTTATAGCAATAAATGCCTACATCAAAAAAGAAGAAAGACTCCAAATAAGCAACCTAATGTTATACCTCAAGAAGCTGGAAAAACAAGAACAAACCAAACCAAAAATCAGTAGAAGGAGAGAAATAACAAAAATCAGAGCATAAATAAGTGAATTAAAATTTTTTTAAAAAAATTCAAAAGATTAATAAAACAAAGAGTTGGTTTTTCAAAAAGAAAAATAAAATCAATAAACTTAGCTAGGCTAACAAAGATAAGAAGAGAAAAGACGTGAATGAAATTAGAAATGAAAAAGGGGACATACAACTGATATCACAGAAATAAAAAGGATCAAAAGAGAATATTATGAACAACCATATGCAAAAAAACTGGAAAACTTAGAAGAAATGGATAAATTCCTGGACACATACAACTTACAAAAGTTGAATCATGAAGTACTATAAAACCTAAACAGATCAATAATGAATAATGAAATTGAAGTGATAATAAAATGTTCTACATCATCAAGGAAAACACCAGAACAAGATGCCCTCACTGCCAAATTCTACCAAACATTTAAAGAAGAACTAATACCAATTCTTCTCAAACTCTTCCAAAAGATTGAAGAGGAGGGAATACTTCCAAACTCACTCTACAAAGCGGGCAATACCTTCATACTAACCCCCCCCCAAAAAAAATAATAAAGAAAGCTATAGACCAATTTCTCTAATAAATCCAGATGTGAAGATCCTCAACAAAATACTAGAAAACAGAATCCAACAACACATTAAAAAGATCATTCACCAAGATCAAGTGGGATTCATCCCAGTGATGCAAGGATGGTTCAACATATGCAACTCTATAAACATGATACATCACACCAACAGAATGAAAGAAAAAAGCAATACACCATTTCAATGGACACTGAAAAAGCATTTGATAAAATCCAATACCCCTTCATGATAAAAACATGCAACAAATTAGGTGTAGAAGAAATGTACCTCAACACAGTAAAGCCCATAGATGATAAACTCACAGCTAATGTTATACTGAATGGACAAAAATTGAAAGTTTTTCCTCTAAGATTTGGAACAAGATAAGGATGTCCACTTTCCCCACTCTTACTTAACATAGTACTGGAAGTTCTAGCCAGTGCGATAAGACAAGAGAAAGCAATAAAGACATCCCAAACAGAAAGGAGGAAGTCAAACTATCCCTATTTGCAGATGATATGATCCTCTACATAGAAGACCCTAAAGACTTCACCAAAAAATTACTAGAACTAACCAGTGAATTCTGTGTAGTGGCAGGATACAAAATCAACACATGAAAATCAATAGCCTTCCCACACACCAATAGCAAAACAGCCAAAGAAGATATTAAGAAGTTAATCCCACTCATAGCAGCTACCAAAAGAATGAAATACCTACGAGTAAATTTAACCATGGAAGGGAAAGACCCCCACAATGGAAACTATAAAACATTGGTGAAAGAAATTGAAGAGGACACAAAAACATGGAACATCAAAAGATATCCCTTGATCATGGGTCAGAAGAATTAACATCATCAAAAAGTTCCTATTACCCAAAGCAATCTATACATTCAATGCAATACCTATGAAAATATCAATGACATTCTTCATAGAAACAGAGAAAAAAAATCTTAGAATTTGTATGGAATCACAAAAGACCCCATATAGTGAAAACAATCTTGAACAAAAAGAACAAAGATGGACACATCACATTTCCTGACTTCAAAATATACTACAAAGCTATAGTAAACAAAAAAGCATGGCACTGTCTTAAAAGCAGGCAAATTGACCAATGGAATAGAAAGCCCAGAAATAAACCCACACATTTACAGACAACTTATTTTCAACAAAGGTGCCAAAAGTATATGATGGAGAACAGACAGCTTCTTCCTCTTCAATAAATGGTAATGGGACAACTGGATATTCACATGCAGAAAATTGAAACTAGACCCCTATCTCTCACCATACACAAAAATCAATTCAAAATGGATCAAAGACCTAAATTTAAGACCTGACACTATGAAACTACTAGAAGAAAACATAGGGGAAATGTTACACAAAATGAGAGTAGGCAGCACTTTTCTGAGTGAAACTACAAAGGCATAGGCAACTAAAGGAAAAATACATAAATGGGACTACATCAACCTAAAAATCTTGTGCACAGCAAGGAACGTTATCAAAGTGAAGAGACAACCTACAGAATGGGAGAAAGTTTTGCCAACCACACATTAGACAAGCGGCTAATATCCTAATATAAGGAACTCAACAACTCAACAGCAACAAAGCAAATAACCCAATTTAAGAATGAGAAAAGGACCTGAACAGATGTTTCCCAAAAGAAGACATACAACTGGCCAACATGCACATGAAAAAATGTTGAACATCTCTAGACATCAGGGAAACACAAATTAAAACCACACTGAGATATCTTTCCACCCCAGTTAGAATGGCTATTGTCAGCAAAACAGAAAACAACAAATGCTGGTGCAGATGTAGGGGGAAAAGGAACTCTCTTACATTGTTGGAGGGGCTGAAAATTGGTACAGCACTGTGGAAAACAGTATGGAGATTCTTCAGAGTAGACTAAACATAGATCTACCTTACAACCCAGCTATCTCACTACTAGGTATATACCCAAAGGAAATGAAATCAATATATCAAAAAAACACCTAAACTATCATGTTCATCACAACACTATTCACAATAGCCAAGAGATGCAATCAAACTAAATATCCACCAACTGATCAATGGATAAAAAAAAAAATGTGCTACATATACACAATGGAATACTACTCAGCTATAAAAAGTGATATCCTACCATTTGCAGCAGTATGGATGGAACTGGAAACCATCATGTTAAGTGAAGTAAGTCAGGCACAAAAAGACAAATAGCACATGATATTGCTCATAAGTGGAATCTTAAAAAAAAAAAAAAAAGTAATTCTTATAGAATTAAAGAGTAAAATAATGGTTACCAGAGGCTGGTGGGGTGTGGTTGGGCATGGAATGGGGAGGAAACGTGATGGACTAATGAATACAATACTATACCCTCTACCCTAAGTGAACCATTGTACAGTATATGCATGTAATGAAACAACCCACTGCACCCCACCAATCTGTACAAGTAAATGTTAAAATATTTTGAATTAAAAAAACAAGTGTTGGATGTTATCATTGCTATAAAAATAGATGTCTTTAATCATGTTATTAATGAAAATACATTCCAAATATATAAAGCTGTTAGATTTAAAAGCAAATCGTCAACACCTTTAAGGGAAGAAACATATGTGAGACAGTTTTTATGACATCATGTTACAGAAGGTTTTCTTGATCCAAATTTTTAAAACTTAAGGGAAAACTGTCTACATTAAGATGGAAAGCAAAGACATATAAGAAATTTTTTAAGTGCTATAAGCCTTCAGAGCTTGTGTGAATTGACTTTATCTTTTCTTCTTTATTTAGTTAAATTTTTAACTTTAGACTTTTCTCCAGTCTCCATGATAAAAGAGTAATCAAAGCAATAGCTTTTGTATTAGTTATCCATAAAACTGAAATTCAATGTTTATCTTTTTTGGGGCTGGGTCACAGACCCCTCTGCCCCATTCTGTGCAGGTCCTGAGCCAGGTAGTTGAAAGAAAAACCACCTGCAAAGTTGACATGCTTTATTCCAGATGTGAGCTCTGCCACCAGTGGTTCAGAGCCACTGTCGTTTTATATGGAAAGTACACAACAGTGGCAACAAGCCAGGGGGTGCATGGGCACACATGCACACTAACATTACTGTTACAAGACTTGTTTACAGTGGATATTCTGAATCATACCCAGGTGGATATGAGGGTGACTAAAGTAACTCCATTTTCTTCACACCTTCGATCTTAAAGAAAAAGGTAGAGAAATAAGAAATCATCAGGGCAAACAAATAATAGGTTACTTTGAAAAATGTTTTAAGTTTTTTTTTTATTGAAGCATAATTGATTACTAAAGTAACTCCATTTTCTTCACACCTTCGATCTTAAAGAAAAAGGTAGAGAAATAAGAAAACATCAGGGCAAACAAATAATAGGTTACTTTGAAAAATGTTTTAAGTTTTTTTTTTATTGAAGCATAATTGATTGTACATATTTTGAGGGTACAACAATGACTACCATCACCTGTGTACAAAATGTGATAATCAAATCAATATTATTAGTGTATTAACTATTACAAATCATAACTATTCTTCACATCCTTTTCCAAATCTCTCCCCAATTCCCTTCTCCCTCCTTCCCATCCCCAGCTCTAGTAACCATAGATTTGTTCTCTCCTTAAATTATGCAACTGTACTTTCTAACTGAAAAATGTCCATGTGATTCTTTCTTCTCCAAATCATGTTTAATAGTTTATTGACTTTTAACAGACCTTGAAAGGCTGGCAAAACATATTATTTACTTTCAGAAATGCAGAGCAAGGACCTCGCAAATAAATTTTTACACAAAAATGATAAAACAATTGTCAAAATCAACTTTTTGGAACTCTGGAAATTAACCAATGGCTTGCAATAATCTGAGGAGCATTCAGACAAGAAAAACTGCTGAACCTAGGTAAGAACAATAGGGTTTATGGCATTCTAACTTAACCCATTCCCATCCCCAACTCTGCAACTCAATGTTTGCCTTGAAAACCAGCAGTCTTGGAACCACCTCTGAAAAGCAGCCACCGGAGGGAGTAGATGGGCTTGGAGCACTAAAGAAGCCCTATTCCCAGAGTATTGTCACTATTTGAGCAGTCTCACTCACAGCTCCTTGGAAAAGGTTTATTTGCAGGATGTTGTTGTTATTTGGCTGATTTGGAGCTTGCTCCAAGGGAAATCATATTCCCAGGGAATTTGTTGAAAAGAATCAAAGGCAATTGTTTAATATTCCATCTCCCTAAGGCTGCCAATACAAGCTGGAACAAACTAGAGCATGGCCAAAATGTAAAAGGAAGATCTGGTTTTTTATGCCTATAAGAAGCTTTGAAAAGTTATGACATATTTCTTGTGACCTAGAAGACAGCACACATGTGCAAGGCTATGCATGTGCCAGAAAGAGAAGGTCCAATTCTATTATTACTGCCTAACATGAAGGTCCTGAACAAGCAGGTAGAAAAGGCTAAGTCAGACTTATAAAGCATCTGATTATAGGTGTGTTCCAGCATAAACATAAGAACCCCCTCAACAAAGAAACGAGACTTAATCCTTCAAAAAATTTAATGAAATCTTAGTCCATCTCATTAGATTATCATAAAACTAATTAGCAGATACTTCAACAGGTGCACATTACAAGGAATATAAGATTAACAAAATTAGTACAGGAAAGTCACTACACAAATAAACAGCAGTAGCAACAACAACCATGACAACAAAAATATCAACAACGAACTATGAAATGGGGAAAAATGTGACTTAAGGATCTCCACACTATATTATTTAACCTGGCCAGTTGTCAACAACAAAAATGAAAATATGAGACAGGCAAAGAAAATTGTTGCTCATACACAGGGAAAAAAAGCAATAGCCATTAACAAGTATCTCTAAGGGAGCACAAATGTTAGGCTTACTAAATAAACACTTTTAATCAGCTATAAAAGTGATAAGTAAACAATACCTAAATAATTGAAGGAAAATATGACAAGGATATTTCATCAAGTAGATAATATCCATAAAAATAAAGAAAATGTTGAAAAGAACCAATTAGCAACTCTGGAGTTAAAAAATGTAATACCTGGGCCGGCCCGGTGGCGCACTGTGCTAGTGCGCCGCTTGGGAAGCGCGGAGGCGCTCC
>NW_007733011.1:12163-15744 GCF_000696425.1 Galeopterus variegatus | reverse complement strand
AACTTGAAGCTAGGCCAGTTGAGAACAGTCTGCAGAACAGAGAGAAAAACCAATGTAAAAAGTGAGCAGAGCCTCAGAGACACGTGGGACACCATTAAGCATACCACATACACAAAGCATGAGTCCAAGCAAAAGAGGATAAGGTGGAAAAAAAACGGAAATAATATTTGAATAAAATGTGCCTGAAAACATCTCTATTTTGATGAAAAACATCAATCTACATATCCATGAAGCTCAAATAACTCTAAGTAACATAAACCAAGAAGATCCACACATAGACACATCAGAGTCAAGCAGTCAAAGTCCAAAGATAGAGACAGAATCTTGAAAGCAGCAAGAAAAAAAAATGACATCATGTACAAGGGATTCTCAGTAAGATTAATAACTGATTTATCATCATAAAAAGCAGAAGCCAGAAGGCAAACGAATGGGATATTCAAAGTACTGAAGGAAAAAGGCTGTCAAACAAGAATTACATATAAATCAAGAATAACCATTCTTCAAAAATCAAAGAGAGAGTTATTTAGGGAAAATGGCAGAGTAGGGCTCTCAAAGAATAAGTTCTCCCCTGAAGCAACCACCAAGCTGGCAAAAACTGACAAAATCAACTTTTTTGGAACTTTGGAATCTAATTGAAAAAGTGCACAGCAACCATGAGAGTGTTTAATGAAGAAAAGTGCTCCTGAATTTTGGTAGGAAAGTACTGTGTCATTTTTTGCTTACCATCTAATATCTCTCAGTTCCAAACTTCACCATAATCATAGGAGCAGCAGCCTGCATTCCTGGCATGGCTTGAGAGGGGACTAACATGGATTTGGTTCTTAAAATTCTGTGGTTGTGTGTTTTGACCTTTCCGATGGTTCCCTAAAGGACTGACAAAGAGGATTACCTTTGCTTTGCCTATCTTGGGATAGAGCAATATTCTAGGCAGCAGCAACAACTGTTGAAAGATTTAAAGACACGCACTAACTATAACCTCCAGGGGCAAGCAATGGTTTCAATGGTTATGTCTATCAAACATTTAAAGCTAATTAACACCAGTCCATCTCAAACTTTTCCAATAAATAGAAGAGGAGGAAACACTTCCTAACTCATGCTGTGAGGCCAGCATTACACTGAGAGCAAAATCATTAAAGACACTGTAGGAAAAGAAAACTACAGATCAATATCCTTTATGAACATAGATACAAAAATCCTCAACAAAATGTGAGTGAACTAAATTCAATGGTGTATTAAAAAGATTATACATCATGACCAAGTGGGATTTATTTCAGGAACAACAGGGTGGTTCAAAATATAAAAATCAATCAATGTAATACACCAGAGCAATAGAATTTGTACACTGAAATCTTCAAAATATTTCTGTAAAAAAACTAAAGAAGACCTAAATAAGTTGGACGCCATCCTGTGTTCATGGATTGAGAGACTTCATATTTTTAAGATGGCAATGCTACTCAATGGATTCTTACATGGGACACCGAGGGCATGTGCAACAAAAGAAAAAATACATAAATTGTACTTTATCAAAATTAAAAACTTTGTACATCAAAGAACATTGCCAATAAAGTGAAAAACAGTACAGAATGAGAGAAATATTTGCTAATTATATAACTGATAAGGAATTCGTATTCAAAACTTATAAATAACTCTTACAAAACAATAATAAAAAAAAAAACCCAGTTTAAAAATGACAAAGGAGTTGAATAGAAATTTATCTAAAAAAGATATAAAAGTAGCCTAGAAGCACATCAAAATATGCACAACATAATTTCATTAGGAAAATGCAAATCTAAACTAAAAAGAAATGTCACTTTACCCCCAGTAGGATGGCTAAAATCAATGTCATACAATAAGAAGTATTGGCAAGGACGTGAAGAATTTGGTACCCTCATACATCGCTTATGGTAATGTAAAATGGTGCAATCACTTTGGAAAATAATTTTGCATAATTTTGAATATTAAGTTACTCTATGACCCTGGCATATGCACTGATAGGTATATACAAGGGTATTTCAAAATGTTTGTGGAAAATGGAATTAAAAGACAATATTAATCCTTCCATGAACTTTTCTTTTTTTTTTTTCCTTTTTGTCTTTTTTCGTGTCCGGCAACAGATCGCAACCCTCAGTGTCGTGCCCATACTGGACCGGACCGGCAACGGGATTGCAGCCCTCGGTGTTGCACCGCACCTCGCTCAGCCAGTGAGCGGGAACCGGTCTGTAAGTGGGATCCGAACCCTCGGCGGGAGCGCCGCCGCACTTCCCAGCGGCACACTATAGCAGTGCGCCACCGGGCCGGCCCCTTCCATGAACTTTTTAAAGTACCCTTGTACATAAGAAAATTGAAAATATATTTCCACACAAAAACTTGTACAGAAAAATTCATGTCAACATTAAATAATAACAATTATAATAATAATACATCTCTAATGCCCATCAACTGATTAATGAATAAATAAATGTGGTCTATTCATGCAATGGAATATTCTTTTACCATAAATGAAGAACTCATACATGCTTCAACATGAATGAGCCTTGGAAGAAGCTAGTCACTACATATTCTATAATTTCATTTACATGAATTGTCCAGAATAAGAAAATTTAGACAAAGAAAATAGGTGAGTGGTTCCCTAGAGCTGAGGAGAGGACCTGGCAGAGAATGACTGCTAGTGGGTATGGGGTTTTTTGGGGGTGAAGGGGGTGACAAAAATGTTCTAATACCAGATTGTGGTGACAGTTGCATAGTTCTCTGAATATGACAAAAATCAATTAATTTTACATATTAAATGGGTAAATGTTATGGTACTTAAATTGTCTCAATAAAGCTGGTTTTTATAAAGCTTGTTATTATTTCTTCAGCTTCTACATGTTATCATTATCAGAATTTATCTTATTGTTAAGAAAAGCCCCTGGAAAAGGATTCACACAGAGAGTATATAAAATACTCCCATGACTCAATAACAAAGAATAAACAACCCAATTAAAAATGGGGAAAAGGACTGAAAAGACATTTCTCCATACAAGATATACAGATGGTCAATAAGCACATGAAAAGATGCTCAGCATCACTAGTCATTAGAAAAATGCCAAGTCAAAGCCACAATGTGATATCCCTTCACATTCACTATGATGGCTACTAGCAAGAAAAAAAAATTAAATTAAAATTTAAGTAAAAACGAAATAACAATTATTGATAAGGATGTAGAGAAACTGGAACCTATGTGATTGCTGGTGGGAATGTAAAATGGTGCAACCACTATGCAAAATTTGGCAGTTCCTCAGAATGCTGAGCACAGAATTACTATATAATTCTGTAATTCCACTTCTATGTGTAAACTCAAAGAAATTGAAAGCAGGAACTGAAAAAGACACTTGTAAACCAATGTTCATAGAATCGTTATTCACAATACCCAAGTGTTAGAAATAACACAAACGTCCATCAACAGATGAGCAGATAAACAAAAATGTGGTATATACATACAGTGGAGTATTATTCATCAATAAAAAAGAATTAAGTTCTAATACATGCTACAACATGGAAAAGCCTTGAGGACATTACACTAAGTGAAATGAGCCAGACAC
>NW_007733011.1:9966-11608 GCF_000696425.1 Galeopterus variegatus | reverse complement strand
CTGAGCACAGAATTACTATATAATTCTGTAATTCCACTTCTATGTGTAAACTCAAAGAAATCGAAAGCAGGAACTGAAAAAGACACTTGTAAACCAATGTTCATAGAATCATTATTCACAATACCCAAGTGTTAGAAATAACACAAACGTCCATCAACAGATGAGTAGATAAACAAAAATGTGGTATATACATACAGTGGAGTATTATTCATCAATAAAAAAGAATTAAGTTCTGATACATGCTACAACATGGAAAAGCCTTGAGGACATTACACTAAGTGAAATGAGCCAGACACAAAATGACAATTATTGTGTGACTCTACTTACCTGGACCTACAATAGACAAATTTACAGAGACAGAACACACATCAGAAGTTACCAGGGGCTGAGGGGTGGGGAAGTGGGAAGTTATTACTTAATGGCTACCAAGTTTGGGATAATGAAAAAGTTTTGGAATTAGATAGTGGTAATGTTTACACAACATTGAATGTAATTAATGCCACAGAAGTGTACACCCCTAAACATCATCAACATGGTAAATTTTATGTGATGTATATTTTACCACAATAGTAAAAAAATTACAAAATACCTCCTGCCCCTAGCTCTTTTGAGCTCTTATAGCATTCCTCACTTAGTAATGTCTAAAAGTTCTTCCTTCTGTCTTGAATAACTCCAGCTGCCATTTAAAGATATTTACATTTATTTAACCTTTGTAGATGATGAAACTATTAAGTCTTCATCTTTTTAGAACCTCTCAGATACTTAAAATTTACTACAAATATAGCCCTTTCTCTCCCATCCAAAATTAGCACAGTGTTTTAATCTCCTCTAAAACATCTAGTCTTTTTCCTGTATCAGAGAATCTTCTTTGTGTTTGAACTTTTCCTTGTTTATTTCAGTTGAAAACAAAATAGAAAATACACTTCAGGGAGAATGTGACAAATACTGAATATATTGTGAAAGCTAATTTTTTTTCTTTGTGAGAATCAGATATCTGTTTGATTTTTTTTTAACAATACAATGTATATGCTTTTTTCCTTGTCTCCACTTACAACTTCCAATATTCATTTTATTTTTGTTTCCAATTTGCAGTACACATTTATTCTTGTTATGCTACTGCACAGAACTAGTATCTCTAAAATTACACTTTGTTACATCTAATCGCTTCTCTAAAGTGTCTTTTAATTTTTAATTCTATCTGGCTAAGTGCTGGCCACCTCCCTCGGTGTCTGCCATGGACTTAATGAAATGCTCAGTAATTCATTTCTCAGGTCAGACTTGCCATTTATCTCTCAGGGATCTGGTAGAAGTTAATGAGATCATTGCTCCAGTGCTCTTTGAAGACTCGCATTTTAGAAGAGCTATGCCAAAAGTCACAAAAGATTTGTACTGTAAATTGTTCACAGAAAATGAATTTTATAATTTTTAGTAAATGTTAGCAGCATCAGGTATTCAAAAGAACAGACCCAGCTGTTGGAAAAATGAACAGCAGTAGTCAAAACTGATATATCCTTACCAATGAAACTACAGAAAAGGTACAGATTAGTAAAGAATTTGGTTTTTTTTTTTTTTTGTCTTTTTTCTGGCAACGGATCGCAACCCTCAGTGTCGCGCCCGTACCGGACCAGGACCGGCAACGGGA
>NW_007733011.1:3668-8407 GCF_000696425.1 Galeopterus variegatus | reverse complement strand
TATTACATAAGAACAAATGTTTATTATACAAAAATCAGGTCATGAAGATGTGCAAAAAGAAACAGGTTAAAAATCATGACTAATCCCATCATACAGAGACATCACTGCTAATCTTTTGGATTATAGTTTCTCCCTCTGTTTTGACAAATAAGTATTATAAATGTGCATGTGTGACATATATATACATAGATATAGGCACATAGATTTACATGCAATATTTTTAAATCACACATCCATATTTATAAATAAATATAATCCATAATATCAAGCTTAAACCCTGCATAATATTCTAACCCAGGGAATGTGGATGTGAGAAGACAGTGTGTACAATCGACACGACATAGGTTCTATCAGAAAGCCTGAGTCGTGTCATTGCTCTAACACCGACAACGTGTCATGGGTTAGTTTTACCCCACTGAACATTAGTTTTCTTATCTGTAATACGTCAGGTAAGATAAATTATAACAAAAGGCACACAGATGTCATGAGTATTGAATGTACAAAACTTAGAAGGGTGCCATGTAGTGAACACTCAATAATATTTGCTCAGTTTCATTGTCATGACAATCTCTATTTGTTAACCATTCATTCCCAATTTTTCATTATTTTCAATCATGCAGTGATGATTATCTTCACACAGTACATTTGCACAATTAATTATTTTCTTACGATCAGAGTGAAGAATTCCTTAATTGAAGAGGAGTTACATTTAAGAATCTTCTTATAAATTTCAAAGTAGTATTCAACCATTTTGTTAATTTTCTCTGTCACCAAATACATACCAGGATGGCTGCTGTACCCCTTCCACCAACATTAGATATTATTATTTTTAATATATGCCAATTTGAAAAGAAAAAAATTGTTCTGAATCAATTAATTACTAAGCTTGACCATTTTTACATATGTTTATGAAACTTCTTTTGGGAATTGCCTCTTCATTTTTGTTTGATAATTGTTTTTTAATTATGGTGATCATTTTTTTTCCTATTTAATTTGTAAGTGCATTTATAAAACCCTTCCAAGAGTCAATTCAAAGTTGTGATTTTGCTGTTCTCACTGGTTTATTATTTTTTGTCAGTTGTGGAAAATTCTTGTCTAGTAAAGAAAAAACATCTAAGAACCTGAAATTCTCTCTACTTTTTCAAGATTTTAAAAAACATATGTTAGTAAAATTTATATTCTCAAGAAGGTCTTACACACGTCTGAGGATTATACCTTGTTTCTCTTTTTTTCACTTAGAATGAGATATTATTTGTACTAAATTTTTAATTCAATGATTTCATTATCATCGGTGTTACTTCTGCTTTTTACTCCCTATAATGTCTTCAACTCTGTTACTGAATTTTTGGTTTCCTTGCTATTTAACCTTCTCTTTCTTGTTGATTTCTTACATTAGCTAATTCTCTTTTTATATATTTCAAAAAACATACCAAAACTTTTCTAATTTTTTCTTTTGCAAACAATTACCTCCAGAAATACTTCTTTGAAGTCTTGAACTTGCTATTTTCCCTTTAAAACACATACATACACTTTTTATGTTCTTGAAAAGAAGGAATTGGCTATAGCAAATGTGTAATAATAGTAATATTTAGCATTTTTTTAATATCTAAAATGGAGTCTCATTACATGTATTTTCTTTTTATTTTCTTAGCCACTACATAAGGTATTATCATCACCACTTTACAGATAAATAAATTTTGTTTTAGATTTAAGTATCTTCCATGTTACTATGCACATAACTATTGAGAAAAAAAAGTGTGATTCAAACTTTGGTTTAATGGCAAAGACATTATTTATTCCCATTTAATATGCTATCTTAAGAAATTAATCTTTGTCAATTTTAGCATAAAGGCTAAATTATTTGCAAAGACTTACAGAAATTTATCATCTATGGGAAGATATAACCATAATTGAACAGCTGTGATAAAGAATCAATATTTGCTCTTTGAATAACAAGTTCTGTAGAATATGAACAGGAGAAGATAACACTATTCCACCTGGGACAATGACAAATATTAGAACTTGAGAGCAGACATGCTATATTTAGGGACATGGAGAAAGTTGCTCTGCTAGACCATGGTATTTGTTTTGGGGAAAGTGTTCAGGTAGGGTCATATTGTTTCTAAAATGGCAATTGGAGCTCTAGAACCATATCTCTGACCCTAGAATGATGTTAGAAAAACTGAATTCCTTGAATGCTAAACTTTATCCCATAAGAAACCTAAGAGTCAATAAAGATATTGAAAAAAAAGAACTGCATATCCAGTCAAAGAATCAATCTCTCTAAAGATGTTTACTGTGTACCTATAATGGGCACGAGGGTACAGTAATGAACGAGGCTACATTTCCTATTTCTTGCCCTTCAGCAAATCACAATCCGGTGGGGGAGACTTGAATATACACACATCATTATAACAGGGTGATAAACATTGAATGCGTACACAGATAGGCTCCTAAACAGTGATATATATTCAAGTAGTTATAATACATTGAGTGGAATATCCTATTATAGAGTCATAAACACTGAGTTATAGAAACGCAAAGGGCTATGAAAGCCTCATAGAAGTGTTGATTTGTAATGACAGATTTGGAAATTCAAAAGATTTTGTCAGCTCATAAGAAAGACAGAAAGCAAATGTCATCATCACATAGAGAGAACAAAATTCCATGAAATTATAGTACACAAAGTGACTATCTCTGTGCATCACAAAGAATCAGGAGAGGCTTCAAGAACATTGTCACATAGAAAACATCTACTTCTGCTACTTACGATTTTACCTGAAACAACAGCTTCAGTGATTGTCTCCATTGTGCATGAAAGCCTTCCTGATTTTTCAGAATGCCCTCTTTANCTTCAGTGATTGTCTCCATTGTGCATGAAAGCCTTCCTGATTTTTCAGAATGCCCTCTTTATAAGGGGATAATTTTAATCGTAATCAGTTAAACTTAGTGAGGATAAACTGACCCCTGCTTGAGAGCAAGTCATTTTGTGTGTGTGTGGACACCAGGACAGATGCCACAGAACAGGAGGGTCCAAGGATAATTAAGGAGAGAGCCTTTAACAAGGAAAGGCAGAGTGTTCAAATTCCTTCTGTTTACTTTGGAATTTGCCCTGAGCTCTCCTGCAGTGCTGTTGCACTATGGCAACTCTCACTCATATCATGATCTTCAAAACAGTTCTAGATTTCCATTTTCAGAGATTAGGTTGTATTTATAGTTCCTAAGTCACCTTAACGTACTTACTCTGGCTCTGGGAAGTCTCTTATTCCATGTGATTTTGAATGGGAAGTTTAGGTAGCAGAGCAATTTATCATTCATTCTACAAGGACTAGCATAACCTGAAGGATGGCTTCTAAGAGCACTGCTTTATTTTAAGCAAAAATTGTCTCTTCCTGTTTGGAAGCACTCTCTTACAAACACTAAGAGCAATCTGATAAGTGGATCATCCTAGAAATAGGAAGCCCATAGAGCAAGAAAAAAATAGTACTTTCCACAGATAGAAATAGAAGTAAATACCTTCTATAATAGAATAATTAGAAAGTCTTTGTGATAGTTGAAGGAGAAAGGGGAGAAAACTAGAAAAGGGAGAAGGAGAAACTGAGTGTTTTAAAATCCCTTTTGTTCAGTTTTATTTCAGGAGATAGGAAAGTTAAAGTTAATAGAAGTATTCAGAATGGTAGAAAGATAGGTCCTCCAAAGCGGTGGGCTTGCTACTCACTTAGCAGAGCATACCCTGGAAAAATGACAAACACTTATAAATGTTGTACAATCAGTATAGTATCAGACAAACACATTAAATTCTGGATGGGAGATTAAACATGATTGAATAAAATGTATAGGATGATGGTCCTAATATCTCTTCCCTCAGTCTTCACAGATCAGCTATATTTTTAGAGCAGAAATGGTTTGTATCCAGTTAGGAATGAGGCTGTACTCTGGGTCCAGAGTGCTAAGGGGAACAGAACTGCTCTGTCTGGGGAGAAAGCTCAGGCATATCTCTTTTCTCTGTTTTGTATCCATTTGGATGGGTTTTCTCCAAGGAAACAGAAAAAATAAGCTGTGTTTTATGATCTCATTTTTCTTGAGGTCATGACTCTGGACTAGCCTGCTTCCGTGCAGCTGAGGAAGTTCAGAGCCTTCTCACTAGCTGGCATTATTTAAAATAGACTTTCCTTGCTTTTGCTACTGCCGTTCAAGATTCAGGCATGAGCTTCACTTCTAAGTTCTGGACTATCTCTAGCCTAGGCCAAAGAAATCTATTTGGTCAAGCCGAACTCACTAGAGTTCTACATGGGTTTTGTGATTAAAGTCAGATATTTATAAAGCATTGTTTTTTGCTTACTATCATCCTTTGCCACATATTTCTGAGACTGACATCACATGTAGAAGTGTACGATAAAGAGAGGGTTTGGGTCCTTGACAAAATGCCATCTTAATCTCAGACCATTCCTCAGTGACAAAATTAACTCCTTTGGTACTTTGAATTTTTTCGAGTGCACTCTCTACTATTCAGAAACTAGGTGGCAATACCAAATTTGAATTTATTTAAAGAGCCTTGTTAGTGCCATATAAATTTGGGGAATATCCTTTTTAAAGATACCCTGCTCAATATTGATTAGATGTAAAGTTACCTATCTCTGAAATATTCTCCCGGAGAGAGTAGTATATATGATTATATGTACATATATCTTATTTAATCTCACCAAAATAGTTGGTGACTTTTTCCTTTTCAAAACACC
>NW_007733011.1:1525-2496 GCF_000696425.1 Galeopterus variegatus | reverse complement strand
CAAGATATCTTTAAATACCCATTTCATGCTGTCTTTCAAATATATATCTCCTGCACTTTCCTCTGAATATCATACATGGATATCCAACTGTCTATACAACATCTCCAGTTAAAAGGCATCGCAAAATTCATATCTTAAAAACAGAGCTTTTAATTTCTGTTCCCAGGAAACATGCTTCTCACTTGGTGTTTTTTAGCTCAATAAACGGCACCACCAGTCACTTAGATGCTCAGGGAAAAGCAAAACCAAAAACCTGTCATGTCACCCCTTTCTGCTTCTCATACCTTATATCCAAAGTACAGTAAATCTGTTGATTTTAACTTCAAAATACTGCATATTCAAAAGCCACTTTTTTTCAACAAGGTCAACATCATCTCTCATCTGATCTACTGTAATGTCTTCTTTATGGCTGTTTCTGCTTTCGTGAGCTATTGTCCTAGCAGGAGCCAGACAGATGCCCACAGATTTAAGTATTAGAATGCATCAAATGGATCCCTGCTCTAAATCCTCCAAATGGTTTTCTGTCATATGTAGATGAAAGTATTTCATCCCTATCAGGACACTCAAGGCCTTACGTGACTTACGTATCACCATTCTCTCTCTCTCGCTCGCTCTCTCGCTCTCTCTCTCACTTTGCTCCAGCTCTACTAACCTTCATTCTGTTTTTTGAAATTTTCCATTGTAGAGCTTTTCTTCCTTGGGCCTAAAATGCTCTTCCTTCAGAAATTTACTAGCTTGTTCATCACCATTCATGTATCTGCAAATCTCCCTCCTCCTTGGAGAGAAACCTTCCCTGACTGCCATATCTAAAATAACACCCACATTGGTCTCCACCTTTCTGTTTTGATCACTCATTAATCAATATTTAACATTATATATACATATGCTTTTTATGTGTGTTTATTTTAATTGCCTCCTCATACACTATAATGAAAACTCCTTGAAAGCAGGGATTTTCACTGTTTTGTTCA
>NW_007733011.1:0-1501 GCF_000696425.1 Galeopterus variegatus | reverse complement strand
GGCTTTCATTCTGACAGCATGCAGCGTGGTGTGTGTATGTGTGCAGATGTGTAGCTGTGTGTGTGTGTGTGTGTGTTCTAGTAGTTTTGTCTAAGGGCTGACAACAGGTGTGCAGGTAATAGTGTTAAACCTGTTAGAAAATAAAAGACAACAGCATCAGCTGGATGGCAAAACTTCAAATTTTATCCCTTTTCAAGTCTCCTCAAGGAAGAACGGGGGGGAGGGAACCCAATAAATCATAAAAGCAGGGAATGGGGGAAGTCCTTTGGCATTATAAAGTATATTATAAACATTGCTGCAATGAGAGAAATATGACCAATAGTTGCATGAAAAAGAGCTAAGAAACAAACAAACAAACAAACAAAACTATGACTTGCAGCATGACTTATGGAACTTGAAGAGGACGGAGTATTTTCAACATCTGATGCCAAAAATGTATTTCCATGGGAAATATTCCAGAATGATTTGGGATATGCTAATTCCATTGAGCCCCTTCACTTTAAGCACTTTTCCTCTAAATGGGGAGTGGGTCATTTATCTACATCAGACCTTAGAACACATTTGCTGAAAAGGTCAGGTAGTAAATATTTTAGCTTTTGCAGGCCATACAGTCTCTGACACTACTGCTCAACTATACCTGCTACATTGTGAAGGCAGCTGCAGACAATATGTAAACAAATGAATGCAGTCGTATTTCACTAAAATTTTATTCATGGACGCTGAAATTTGAATTTCATATAATTTTTTATGTGTCAGAAAATATAATTTTTCTGGGCCGGCCCGGTGGCGCACTGCTACAGTGCGCTGCTTGGGAGCGCGGAGGCGCTCCTGCCAAGGGTTCGGATCCCACATACAGACCGGTTCCCACTCACTGGCTGAGCGAGGTGCGGGCGTGACACGGTGGGTTGCGATTCCGTTGCCGGTCCCGGTCCGGTATGGGCGCGACATTGAGGGTTGCGATCCGTTGCCAGACATGAAAAAAGACAAAAAGGAAAAAAAAAGAAAATATAATTTTTCTTTAGATTTTTTCTAATTCTCAGAAAAAAATGTAAATCTCACCCAGCCATCAGGTAGTACAAAAACAGGTAGTAAGCTGGATCTGTCCTTACAGTTCTAATTTGCTGATCCCTGATCTATATGCTGAGCGAGTTTGGGTGTTCAAATTAAATAAACAAACAAAACTAACATCTATCTAACTGAATTCTACTTGACTTAATATAAATTAATTAATTGATTAATTAATTAATTAATTAATTTTTATCTTTTTTTAAATTTAATTTTATTTTGTCAATACACAATGTGGTTGATTACCGTGGCCCATTACCGAAACTTCCCTCCCTCCTCCCTCTCCCCCCTCCCTCTCCACAACCTCATATCCGTTCGCTTTTCGTATCAACTTCAAGGAATTATAATTGTTGTGTCTTCTTCCTTCCCCCCCCCGTTTATTTGTGTATTTATTTATTTACTTTTAGCTCCCACAAATAAGTGAGAACATGTGATA
>NW_007733010.1:131319-131732 GCF_000696425.1 Galeopterus variegatus | reverse complement strand
CCAGTGAGTCATCACAAGGGACCAGTGCATGGGCTGTCCCATGGGAAGTGTTTGGAGTGTAGATGGTGGGGGAGAAGGGCTCACCGGGGGAATATTGGGGCACGGCATGAACAGCTGATCTGCCCTCCAATCAGCACAGGCCCACTCAGTGGAGACTGTTCAGGAATATAGAACTGCAGGGGGAGCAGTTTGCTGAAAAGACTCAGGCCCAGACCAGAGTTTCCACACAACCCAGGAACACTGGACCTCACAAGAGCCAGAAGTACATACAAGGTCAACAATTAAAACCTGACCTGCACAAAAAGCCTTCCCCAGGGAAACAGTAGCAAAGCAGCAATTTGGCTTAACTCATCTACAGGAATCAAGTGCTTGTCTTCACAGGAAGTTCCTCCATTATAGAAGTAAGCAAAAAA
>NW_007733010.1:128548-129336 GCF_000696425.1 Galeopterus variegatus | reverse complement strand
AATAAACAAATTTAAAAAATACCCTTGATGATAATATTTACAGAAAATATAATCTTTGAAAAAGTGTTGCAAAATAACTCAATTGTTTTTCATGGTAAATCTGATGCTAATATAAATTTAGTATTTTCTTGTTTATACAATTAGGCTTTGCAGAGTGATGTGTTTTCAATTGCTATGTAAATCACATTTTCCTTGGACGTATTTCAAAAAATAAGCACCTAACTGGTGATGTAATTCTGCAGTCACATATATTAGATCAAATCTTATTTTTCATTGAGGTAAAATACCTAGTGAATTTTAAGCACTGGTCATTTATGACTAAATAAATTAGATTTACTATGTTCAACTCATTATCAATATAAAAGAAATACTGCCTACTGTTCAAATTTCAGAGAGTTACCTAGTCTGTTGAATTCTTTGTATGTGTTTAACATATTTGTTTATTATAAGCTGTATTCTCTTTTTGGATGAAAAAACATAACTGAAATATTAACAGTACATATCTCGCTCTGCTTCTCATTAATTATCCTTAACCTCATTGCAATCATGACATGTTCTCAGAAAACAGCCAATATCAGTAAACTAACAAATAATAGCACCTTAATATAACACTTTACAAATTACTTCTCTGTACATGTTCTTATTTAATCCTCAAGAAATTTCTGAAACACAGGTACCAGTATTATAGTTTTAAAGATGAAAAACTGAGGTTCAGAAAGGTTTAACATGTTGTCCAACAGTTTACAATTTGTAAGTGGTTGGGTGAAGATTTATTCATGTTTAGATAG
>NW_007733010.1:124642-125249 GCF_000696425.1 Galeopterus variegatus | reverse complement strand
TTAACTAATTCAAAATAAAATGCCTTCCTTTTGGGGAATGAATAGCTTGATTACACTGACAGTTGTAGTGCCATTTGGAATTTGAAGAATAAAAATCGCATTAGAAGAAATATGCCTGTGAAGTCGACCATTTAAAATTATAACTTTGCTGCTGCAGTAACATACAGAGAGCAGAAGAGTACACAGATCTGAATATCAGTTTCCAGACAGCACAATTCAAACTTTAAATTAGTAGTATTAATTTATTCCATGTATTGTGTTTATTGTTGACCTCTTGGGCAATATTAGCAAGCTATTCTCTTTTCCTGGCAGTTTTATTTGCAAAAACCCTATGAGTTGTAGTAGACAGTTGTTTGGCTGGATATTACACATGCACAAACAGGTTTGTGTACTCACCACAACCTAGTTGTGGGTGCTGCCCAGTGACAAGGAAGAGTACAAGGCTGCCAGAGAGGACGTCTTTTAAATTTCCTATTGACAGGCTAATAATTGAATCCATCTGCCTGACTCTTAGAAAAGTGTCCTGATCAGACTCCAACCCTCCCGCTTTCCTAGGCCATAAAATTCTTCTCTCCAGGGCTCCCATATTGTCTTATATTGATCTGTT
>NW_007733010.1:122296-123161 GCF_000696425.1 Galeopterus variegatus | reverse complement strand
CAAACAGTTATTTAAGAAAAGCTCAATCCAGAGCTCATATCTGACTGAGAGGGCAGACACCGGAAGGCCAGAGAGGCGAATATGTTATATATCCTTCATGACTAGAAGAGCTGAAGGTGTGTACAAAGAGGGGGCAAATGCAATAGACAGATTTTCCAGCAGTTGGGGAAGAGCAACAACTGGGCCAAAGTTTATGTAAATACAAATCTTTAAATACAACTAATCAGAAGTGTGATGGGCAGAATAATTCCCCCCCTTCCCAATAGGTTCACATCCTAATCCTCAGCACCAGTGAGTATACTACCTTAAAAGGCAAAAGGAACTGGTAAATGTGATTAAATTAGGTATCTTGAGATGGGGAGACTATCCTGGATTGTCCAAGAGAGTATAATGTCCAAATGTCCTCATAAGAGGGAGGCAGTAGCCTAAGATTCAGAAAAGAGGATGGCAGAACGGAGGTCGAACTGATGGACTTTGAAGATGGAAGGAGTAGCCGTTAGGTGAGGAATGCAAGCAGCATCTATAAGCTGTAAAAGGCAATAACATAGATTCTCCCCTAAAGTCTCAGAAGGGAGCAAAGCCCTGCTGATACCTGACTTTAGCCCAGTGAGACTGATTTTGTATTTCTGTCCTCCAGAACTGTAAGATGATAACTCTGTGTTGTTTGAAGCCACTAAGCTTGTGGTAATTTGTTATAACAGCAATAGGAGACTAAAACAAGTAGTATGAGAAATATCAGTCAAAATGAATTTTTATGCTGTACGTAACTATTTAGAATTGCCCTGTTTCTAGATGCCTCATCATATTTTATTTCCTTGAGTTATTTTTCTCAAGAATGTGTTGGAAATTGTTTTGTAGTTCAGAG
>NW_007733010.1:115641-119895 GCF_000696425.1 Galeopterus variegatus | reverse complement strand
TCATTTTGGTTGTGCAGAAAGAAAACAATTATTACAGTACTACAATAAACTCTGTCACTGGAACAGCCAGGGTACAGGGCTTACTGAATTAGTGACATTTTGTGTTTGATCATTGTCATATCTGTATTCTGCCTACTATGTAGTGTCCAACTAATTCCTGTAACTTCAGGAGTTACTTTTCATTCATGCTTTCTGTCAGTCACTCAAGAAATATTTATTAAGCTTCCATTCTATATGTAATGCCCGATGCTAAGGACTGGGCCTAGAGTCATGAATAGAGAAAGCACTGTCTTCTTTTTGTTCATACCCAAACTACCTGAGACTACACCATCACCCTTTCTGACTCAGATTTCACTTATTTCTGCTACACCGTGGTTAAGGACTTAATATTACTGAATGAATATTAATATGTTTCTTCATCTCAGTTATATAATCATCTAATTTACGTACTCTTAAAAAGATGCAGTTTTTAGGTCTCACATGGTGTAGATCACATAATAGATACTAATTTCTTATTGACAAATAGATCACCAAGATTTGTAGAATCATTATATCTCACACCAAGGAAGTATTCATTCTTTAACAGTTTGCATATGTCTCCCTACAGGGTCCTTTTGAGTGGTTCTTGATAGGTATGTAAAAACTGTCCAGGTGATTAGGAAGGAAGATGAGCTTCAAGTAGAGAGAAAAATATGGGTATAGGAATGGAACAGAAAAATGTGTGATGTATCTAAAAATGAGTGAGATTTTTTTGTGTCAGGATCATTGTACATAGCCCATCACCGAACTGAAGAACCATGTTGGGGTTATACTGAGAAGAACTTTTAATGTCACTATAAAGTGTACAGACTCCATTTGTATTTTTTTTTTAAATTTTTAAATTTTATTTATTATTTACATGTTCTTTGTTGGGTAAAAACACATAACATTAAATTTGCCATCTTAACTATTTTTAAATGTATAGTTCAGTAGTGTTAAGAATACTCACGTTGTTGTGAAACAGATCTCCAGAACTTTTTCATCTTGCAAAACTGAACCTTTACGTTTTAAGCATAAGAGGACCTATGGAATGGAAGGGCTTAAAGCAGAAGAGTATTAGTCTCTACTTGCCCTTTTGGTTAACAAAAGATAACTTCAGCATGAATATAGAAAATTGCCTAAAAAAGAGATGGGAGAAATTTGGAAGCTAATTAGCAGCATACTATAATACCATTTTGGAACTAGACAAACTTAGGTCCAAACCCTGGCTCTAGACTTAATTGCTATGTTAAGTGAATATCTGACTATAACATTTTTCCCCAAGAGTCAAGATAGTGTTTTTCTTGTTGATATTCACTCTGATGTTTCAAAAAACTCAATGTCCTTTCTTTTGTCTGTCGAGGTATTTCTTATAAATACTTCTTAGCAAAAATATTTGAAGTTCAAATTGATTATTAGTAGATTAAATGTCTTCAATTTTCTCCATGATCAATATCAACCTATGCCTCACCATTTCCTGAATTCCTAACCATTAAATTCTTGACCATATTTTCTTAACTGCCAGAACGTGACTATTTAGTCCACTTTGTGTCCCAAAATAAGATGTAATCTTCACTTTCACAATTGACATTTTGAGGCCAATATTCTGTGGCACCTGTTCTCAACCCTGACTACAGATTAAACTGGAAGATTTGAAAATGATGCCGTGTTTCACCAAAGACAAATTAAATCAGAATCTTTTTGGATAAGTGTGAGAATCTAATTTTTTTAAGTTTCCCCCAGTGTTTCTAATATAAAGTGAGGGCTGAGAATCACCATTCTGTAATGGTCTATTTCCCATGGACTTGTTTTAAATTGAAACCAAGTTATGGCTTGACTGTGGCTTTGTGCAGTTCATCAGGATTTTCCGTAAGCGTGGTTAACTGGGTGAAAAAATATGAGACGCTTAGCAGTCTTTTGCCATATTACAGCTCCTCTGTACTAATAGAAATCTTCTTCATTATATTTAACAACTTAATCTATGAGTTTTTCTAAAGTTTCAACAGTGTCAAAACCAAGCAGTATGTTGAGGGAGAATGCTTTCTTTTGGGCATAATTTCTATCATCTCCTCTAATTTCAAACCATAAAAATTTCATCTATAAGTTTAGTAAAACACAGCATGTCTGCTGTGGAAATATAGATTTGTGGTAGTTTATTTTATGTGTCAACTTGGCTGGGCATAGGGTGCCCAGATATTTGGTCAATCATTATTCTGAGTGTTCCTCTGAGGGTGTTTTTGGATAAGATTAACATTTAAATAAGTAAATTTTGAGTAGAGTAGATTGTCTTCTGTAAATGGGCAGAATTTTCATTCATATGTAGAAATTTTAAACTCCATGTGATGGTATTAGGAGGTGAGGTCTTTGGTAGGTAATTAGGTAATGAGGGTGGAGTTCTCATGATTGGCATTAGTGGCTATATGAGAAGAGACATAAGAACTTGACCCCTCTCTCTGCTCTCTGCCATGTGAAAATACAAGGAGAATATGACCATCTGAAAACCAGGAAGATTGCCCTCATCAGACGCTGAATCTGCCAGCACCTTGATCTTGGACTTCCAAGCCTTCAGAAATGTGAAAAATAAGCATTTGTTCTTTAAGCCACCCAGTCTATGGTATTATTTTGTAGCAGCTTGAACTGAGACACCTTCTATCATGTGGGTAGGCCTTATCAAATCAGTAGAAAGCCTTAATAGAACAAAAAGACCAGCCCACCTCAAGCAAGAGAAACTTCTCCAGCAGACTACCTTTGGACTTCATCTGCAGCATCAGCTTTTTCTGGTTCTACAACAGATGGATGCCCTTTAAACCCGATGTGAGTTCTCTGGGTCTCCAACCTGCTGATCCAACTTGCAAATTTTACACTTGCCAGCTCTGTAATCATGTGAGCCATTTTTTGTGACTCTTTCTGTATATATACACACTATACGTTCTGATTTTCTGGAGAACTCTTACTAATACAACCTTCAAAAAACTTTCCTTATTCCAGCTTTCCAAACAAATCACCTTCTCTAGGCTCCTTCTATATAGAAATTAGACTTTTGATAGTCCTAACTTACTTGTAGTCTTCTAATTTGGAAAGAATATGAATTTGAACTGGTCCATGACCTTGTATATTACAAGGATTAGGCTTCACTTGTTTTAGATGGTCCTTAAAAGTAATTTACAAACGACCTTTGATTATTCTTTCTAATAGAGGAGACCTGGTATTTCCTGCTTTGAATTAATGAGGGAAAAGGCCATTTTTGCTATTTTAAGCTTACCTTCTATTTTCCTGCTTCTTTTGAACATTATGGCCAACAAGAAGGGTTAAGAGAAGTACTGCAGTCTGATGAAAACAAGTCTGCATAAAACTTTCACACTTTTTTCCTCCTGCCTGATAAACTTTGAATTTCAGCTCTATGTCTTTTAAAACCAGAAGTTTGCTTTAACTTTTTACAGCCCTTATATAAAAACCCGCTATTTTTCTCAAAACACATTTTTTCACTTTTATACAAAACATAGAACCATTTTTAAACCTAACACATTCATTTAACACAATCGTACTGACGAAAAGTTATTCTGTTCTTCTGTGCTAGGCGTCGGAGTTTATAAATGCTTAAAATATTACTTAACATAAAAGTTTGAATAAGAAGAATAGAGGGTGTCTGAAGGCAATGGATAATATAGTAAATAAGAAATATAGGCACATGGGGCAAAGGAAATCACAAGAGAATAGAGATGTTGGAGTTAAGTCTTAAGCTGGTTTCTAAAAAATGAGCAAACTCTATACAAGGCAATTTCTTCATGGCAAACTTGCTGAGGACTAAAGCCTAAAGCTCACTCCCAAGGGAAAAATTTTTTTGGATGGTATCCTAAGATTTATAATGTTGTTTTATAATTTTGTGATTTCTCTCCCTGGAGGAAAAACCTATGTTCCCTTTATCATACACAAAGAAGAGACTGGGATCAATTCTGACCCTACATTGCTCATCTCATGCACGTATGCAACCACAGTTGCTCTGAGAATATCAAATGTCTATTCATTATAGAACACAGAAAATAAATGTATCCTTGCCACTTTAGCCAAAGAAATACAAACCATGGTAGTATGTAGATTTTTATGAGCCAGATGGTGATGAATCACTGGATGAAGCCACTAAGGTCTAATTGCACAACTTTCCTGGATACCTGTAAAGCATCAATTATGCAATCCAAGTGTTTTCTTTTAATTGTTTCTCTCAAGAATTTTAACATA
>NW_007733010.1:111338-114184 GCF_000696425.1 Galeopterus variegatus | reverse complement strand
GAGGGAGGGAGGGATAGAGAGAGGAAGGGGGGGAGGGAGAAGAGAGAGGGAGAGAGAGAGAATTTTTTTTCATTTATCCATTTACAGCTCCCTTGCTTCTCCATCAGAATAAAAACTCACAAATGTTTCCTGACTCACTAATTCCATGAGCTTACATTTGACGCACTTCCCACACTACAGCAATATGGTTCCTGTCCTCACCTGTCCATTGNCATACTCTTCCTCAATTGTGATAACCAAAAATTTCTTCCTCACTACTGAATGTGACCTTTGCAGCATTTTGCCCCCAGTGGGGAACAACTGTTCTAGGTGACCTATAACATTGCAGTCCACAATTTATTTTTTTATATTTTGTTACCATTCTACAACCTAAATACCTTTATTTTGTATACATCCTGGGCTGCTATATTGAATTCTCAAGGTATTTATTCAAATACCATCTCAGTATTTTCACTAGTACACCTAATATTACCGTTGACATTATTCATTTATTACTTCAAAGGTCCTAAATTAAGTATCCTTCCACCATCATACTTGCCCTTCTTTTATTTGTGAGCCTCATTAAATGGGCCCATCTAGGTACTTGTGTCAGAAACATCAGATTGAATGACCTATTGAAAACCAATCATTATTTTCTCCTGATTATAATTCTAACATGTCTCTCAAATCCAACCAGTTCTATCTCTACTGATACCAATCTAATTCAGAACACCATTTTACCTAGTTTCAAGGAAAGCAGTTTCAAGGACTTCAGACCCTCTTAAACAAAAACATAATCATGTCACTCTCTTGCTTAAACTACCTTTACCTTTACAATAAGGAACAGAAACCATTTCAAAGCCTGTAGAATCTGGTCCCTGCCAACTCCTTATTGTCCTTTCTCTCCACTCTTCACTGACCATCTATTTCAGCTTTATTGTGCTTCTGTCACTTTCCTGAATGTGCCACTTTCTTCTTCGCTCAGGGCTATTTTCTAGAATAGCATTCTACCCTCAACTTTTAACTAACTGATAATCTCAAGGAAGTGATTGGCCAACCTGCGTGGTAGGCAGACTAATGGCTCTGCAATGATGTCTATAGGTTAATTCCTAAAACTTGGGAATTATGCAAGGTTTTATGGCAAGGGGATTTAAGGTGCAGGTGGAATTAAGGTAGCTAATCATCTGAATTTAGACAAAGAGATTATCATGGACTATCCAGTTGGGCCCAGTGTAATCATAAGATTCTATAAAAGCAGAAGGAAGAAGAGGTACTCAAAGTGATGGTGAGAAGGACTCAAACCACCACTGCTGGCCTGTAAGACAGAAGAGAGCTCTGAATCAAAAAATATGGGTGGTCTCCAGGGGATGGAAAAAGCAAGAAAAGAGATTTTCCCATACATCCTCCAGAAAGAATGCAGCCTTGCCAAAAATCTTGATTTTANTATTTTAATAGAAATAATTCTGAATAAAGAACCGATAAGCCAAATACTGGAGAACTAAGCATTCTGAAAGGGAGCACTACAGTGCCACAGAGGTACTAAGTGCAGGTAGCAGCTACCACCTCTAGGATTGGTGGGACAAAGGGAAGTAGATTGAATATTATAATTTAGACATTTAGAGGAAAAGTCTCATGGAACTGAAACTCAGACTCCTGACGAGGACCTTGGCTGACTGGTTCTGGGGCCTCCGAGCACAGAGAAGAGGCCCTGTTGTGTTGGATGCAGACCTCTGAGGCAGACTTGCTGCTCGGCTGATGCAGATCTTTGATGGGTATGAGGAAGGTTCTGTGAATGTTGGAAAACCCAAGCTGGAGTCAACTGCTGCTACTGAAATAAACTGTGCTGGGATGGAGGAGAAACGCTAGGGACTCCCTGACAGAAACAGAAAGCAGTACATCCCTCTCCAGCCTTGCAGGCTCCCTCCACCTGCCCTCCTTGGTATAGCCTAACATAGAGACTGCTTTTAAGGCAAAACTTTGGTGTGCTGTGTGCCAGCCCCAACATCGCAAAGATGATCTAAGATTGGATCTGGTGATGGTTTCATAAGCAGCATGGCAAATTGTAGGTATAAAAAAAATCTGGGAATGAGTGAGATGAGATTCTAGGTAACTTTTTGGCATAATTCTGACAGTTTTGTTAAAGAACCTAAGGCTTTCCCTGCTATAACACATACACCCGTCTAATTTTAGGATCATGGGACAGTTTGACCAGGCATGTTGAGTGCTCTTTATGTATGTTCCCTGCTGCAGAATCTGTTGTTTTTTTCTGTTACAATAAATGGTGGTCTGAGGCAGGGCAAGTGCCATGTTGTGTTGGAGGTAAAGAAGAAAACCTCTTAACACTGTTAGTTTTAACATTTCTTCCTTTTCTCTTTCTCTTTGAAGGCACAGTAGGACATTTTTGGTGGGAGGAAATAAGTAGAGGTGTTATTGATTTTTAAGTTAGTTTTCTGGAGCATTTGTTGCTGTAGCAACTATTCTGATATTAGGACCTGATTTTTTTTTTTTTTCCTATAAAATACACTGGCTTGTGCCCTATTATGGGCAAATATTCTGATTTTATGTGTCTTTTAGTCTTTGTTTACCATAGGATATTTTAATGAACAATGTTTCAAAAGCATAATTAATGTTCATTCTCATAACGAATATCTTCACGCTACAAGTCTTAGTCCTTTTAAAAAATTATTTCCTTATGATAAATCTTAAAACTTGTTTTCTCTGTTGACTGATTTTTAAAAATTTCTAGGCTGCTAACTCTATTTTCTTTTGGTATGTTTTTCTTTTCTTTCTCTTCTTTTTTAATGATTTTTTTTTGTATTTATTAGTATGTTTGTTTTGTTTTCATCTCAATCCTTTGATCTCTGACT
>NW_007733010.1:107846-110577 GCF_000696425.1 Galeopterus variegatus | reverse complement strand
AGCCTCATGCCTCTTGCACCTCAGATGACCATCATCAGAAGCATCTCAAGATTCAGCTCGAACTCTTTGCTCTCTACCTCCCTGTTACTAGGCAGTTGAGTGTCTAGTGGAATAGTGTTCTGGATTTTGGGGGGGGATCATGTCAAAGACTACCACATGAAGTAAAATAACCTGTAATTGAAATAAGCCTGGAAAATCCTTTAGGGATATACTTTGGTAGAGATGAATTACCATATCTCTAATGTAGTCATTGGCTGTTTCCTTCCTGATGAGAGATGATCAATGTTTCTTCAGTGGAAAAATACAGGAGGATTAGACATGCAACATACAAGCAGACTTCAAAAAGTTCATGGAAAAAGAGAATTAAAAGATAATATAAATCTTTCCATGAACTTCTCGAAGTAACCTTGCAAATTTAATGGTCTTGCAGGATTTGAAAATGTTGATGTTTAAACAATAAAATTGCAATCCGTATGTCAAGTTGATCATACCATGAAAGGCATTCAGTAAACTGACAGTTAAAATTAATGATTTAAATGAGCATCTGATTCCATAGTGGTATATGTGAACAAAGTGATCTCTTTAAGATCACTTAAACTAAGGTTTGAATGTCTAGTGATCCAAAATATCCAAAAGGTTTTTTTTTAATTTTATTTTTAAGAAATGAATATGTTTATCTCTAAAGGATATGATAGAATCAGCAGGTATTTTTGAGCCTGAGATACTACAGAAGCCTGTGACAACTCTGAGTCACCTGCAATCCCCACATGTTAAGTAATTCACAAAAACAAAAAAAATTAAGTGGTAGATCAGAATGGATTATTAGAATAGACTCAGCTTCCTTCGTTCCTGCTCTAGTGCCCATCTTATAACAAGCAGTTGGTTCCCCACTTATCTATCAACTACAGGTAGGCAGGTGTCGAATCTCAGGATGACATGAGTTGTCACACTTTCATTAGGCAGCTACTTGGTCTTCAAGTTGCAAGCACATACCTACAGCATCATTAACCACCGTCTGTTCCCCATTGGGGCTCTAAAGGCTTTGAAGAGAACCTAACAACTGTTAGTTCCAGAGCACCTACCAATTTCATCTCTTTAAGCTAAAAGTACAAAGACACTAGGAGCTTTGGCCATGTTCCCTGAAATTTGCCAGAGCTATAACCTGGGATAATCTTGAGGCAACTGCTGCTCCTGTCTTACCCACACTTAAGTCGCATACAGCTGATATGTTATTCAAAACAAAACAAAACAAAACAAAACAAAACAAAACTCCCCAAGAAAAACCAGATTTAGTAGCAGTTTAGTCAGGTGAAATATTCCTAGTTTGGCTCTACATTACAGAAAATATTTTTTCAACATATTTTTACATTTTTGTGTGAAGTTTAACTCTATTACCCTGATTTTCCTGCCCTCCTCCCCCAAAGAGCTCATCAGGATGGGGTTTAAGCTGTCTTTCTGG
This sequence comes from Galeopterus variegatus, assembly GCF_000696425.1. Classification (NCBI taxonomy): domain Eukaryota; kingdom Metazoa; phylum Chordata; class Mammalia; order Dermoptera; family Cynocephalidae; genus Galeopterus; species Galeopterus variegatus. The sequence continues at coordinate 109,118 of NW_007733010.1, read as the reverse complement.
AATCAAGGACGTTGGAGTTATAAATAGTGCCATGTTAGATCTGAGGCTTCAGTTTCCAGGGACAGCCTTTTGGGCAGGGAAAGGGCATCTCCAGAAAGGAGCAAATTGAGACTTTTAGGAAGCATATGGTAAAGAGGAGCTGTGTCTTATTCTGCAGCCTACTCACATAACCATTCCCATGAATAATGCCTATTAAACTAGATCTTAGAAAGGCCCCATTCATTCCTTTTTATGGCTGCCTTTCATAAAGAACAAATACCACAGAGAAAACAACAAAGTTCTGGGTTGGTTATTACCTTTAAAGGTCATTCTAAGTAGAGTATAATATTACTCAATACTAAAGTGACATATTCACCTTACTCTAAGGGAAATGCCAAGCACAAACAATCAGGGTCAGGGTATATAAGAACTCTGTATATTACCTCTGCAACATTTCTGTAAGTCTAACTATTCTACAATAAAAAATGTATTGAAAAGTGCAAATAATCAGGGACCAACAAATAAAAAATCATTTTTTATTTTTGGTGAAAGAATCTGGTGGTGGTGATGTTAGTTAGCATGGGGGAGGTAGCAATGGTTACTTAAAATAATTGTAAACTATAAGAACTTAATGCCAGATAGCAACGGGAATTGAAAAAAGAGAACATAAAATTTCCACTCAAGTGAGATTTCCTTTTTAAGATTTACAATTTTTTTTTATATTGGATACTTTTAAAATTAGTCTCTCTTTATGTCAGTATAGTTACATTATAGCTACCAGTGGACAGTACTGGGGCAGGAATGAGATTACTATTTGTTTTCCTCTGCTAGTTTCCTTTTCTTTCACCTGGAAAATCTCCTTCATGTCATAGATTTTCCCACCTATTTCCATGAAAATTCATGTAGCGACTCATTTCCACTAAAATGGGAAATATAATTGATATGATTTCTACATTCAAAGCTTTGCCATTTTCAGGATTTATAGTCTTCTGTGAATATTCATGCAGTGCATTAAAAATGCATGCACTTCTGAGTGCTCATACATTCATTTTTATAGATGTCACTGGGCTTCAGTAGTGTCTCATTAATGGCTTTTGCAAATAATCCAAGACATGTTGTAGTTTTTATTTCTGACAGAAAGTGAGACTATCTCTTACATTATACTTTTGAGGTTTGAATAGTTAGAAGTGGAATTTTATTTAAAAAATCAAAGGGAAAGGAGTTTATTCAAATGGTAATTCCTTTGTAATTAAGACAAAATGGAATCAAAAAGATCTGTAAACTTCCTTTTTT
>NW_007733010.1:105591-107232 GCF_000696425.1 Galeopterus variegatus | reverse complement strand
TTTTTTCTTTATGATGAAAGGTTGATGATTCCCATTTGACAGATGACAACATATGGGACACAAAGAGTATGTGATTCATTTTTGAAGGTATTCAGTGAGGGTCTTACAATGTAGGGCACCTTAACAATTATAGTATTAGAACCTCATTTCTTGAGCTCATACTATGTGCCAGACTCTCCACTAAATACTTCGATCACCACAACAATCTTTGGATGAAGATATTACTGTTAGCCCTATTTTACGGAAGGGGAAACTGATACTTAAAATATTATAGAATAAGGAATGGCAAAGCAAGGGTTCAGATCAGATCTCTTATATTTTATATTGTGTATAAAACAATCATGATGTTTGACCTATAGGAGCTTACAATATGAATCCTAAGAGTTTGCAAATTTTATAATAAAATATTTATAGAGAAAACTTATAAATTGTCACATTTAGATGGTATACCAGTTTATCAATTTACTGTTTCTTTATTCCAAAATCACCCTTTAAGCACTTTGCATGATGTTAAACTTTCTCAGTATAAGTCATGTTGCAGGAAGAAGGGATTTCTCTTGCTGTGTTTAGAGACCACACGATTGGTCAGTGGTGTGGATGTGAGAACATCCTGCAATGCTCTGCCTAGCCATACACACAAGATGCATAGTCTGTTGGTGTGTTAGTCCATTTTCTGTAGCTTATAACAAAATACCTGGAACTGGGCAATTTATTAAAAAATAAAATTTATTTCTTACTGTTTGGGAGGCTGTGAAGTCCGCAGTCCAGGGTACATAATCTGATGAGGGTCTTCTTGGTGGGAACTCTACAGAGTCCTGTGGCAATGCAGGGTATCACATGGTGAAGATGGNTAGCTTATAACAAAATACCTGGAACTGGGCAATTTATTAAAAAATAAAATTTATTTCTTACAGTTTGGGAGGCTGTGAAGTCCGCAGTCCAGGGTACATAATCTGATGAGGGCCTTCTTGGTGGGAACTCTACAGAGTCCTGTGGCAATGCAGGGTATCACATGGTGAAGATGGCATGAGCAAGAGACCTAACTGTTTACTTGCTCTTCTTTTAAAGCCATCAAAACAACTCCCTGATAACTCATTAAACCATTAACCTATTACTTATGAATGGATTAATCCATTCACAAGAGCATAGTCCTCATGATCCAATAACCTCTTAAAGGCCCCACCTTTCAAATACCATAACAGAATTTTCCACCCTCTTAGTGCTGTTACAATGGGGATCGAGTTTCCAACACATGAAATTTTGGGGGACATTCAACCCATAGCACTTGGTGACCTCATAAACATGGCCTGGGCTAGTGATAGCCCTCTTGCAGCTGCACAACAGAGACAGTGGTTGCTCCAAGCGTCCTGCCCACAGCCATGCTCTGATTCCCTGCATGCTGGCTTGCTCCCAGGCTGTGGCTTATCTGTGCCCGGAGGATCTCTATTTGTCAAGTGACTGTACATCTTCACTACCCAGAAAAGTTCTGTGCCATATAGTGGGTTGTTAGCATGACTTCTCCAATGAGGTCTGAACCTCTGCCTTAAGGAGGGAGCCCACCTTTCAAGTTTGTTCTTTCTTGGTTACTCTCTCTCAGCCCTAGGGTATTAGAGTTCTCTTTATATTTTATAGTTGTTATTT
>NW_007733010.1:102979-104380 GCF_000696425.1 Galeopterus variegatus | reverse complement strand
CTGGAAATTTCCAGTTCTTCACAAGTTCAATATTTGAAACTGCAAGGCTTTGGAAAACCAGGCCCTGTGAAGTACATATGCTTTTAGCTTTTTAGTTTTATCTCTTTTTTGGCTGTTTTCTGGGAAAAAAAATAGAATTTATTTATAGGGTAAAAGCACAATTTAGACATTCAGTCATCATTCATTCATTAACTCATGCAACTAATATTTAATGAACCCTTAATAATATGTTCCAGGAACTTTTCTAGGTACTAGAACAAAACACATATAGGCCACACTCTCTAATAGGTGAGACAGATAATAAAGGACATATGATAAATAAACAGAAATAGAAGGATCAATAGGGAAAATAAATATGTCCACTGGAAAACTTAGAGCATCTAATAGCAGCACTATTTAAGTTCTATACCTATGCACAGTAAGAGTTTTCTTTTTTCACTACCAGTAAAAGACATGCAGAGCTAACTGAAGACAGTCTGCTTATACCTCTTATAATCATTTCTGAGTTCAAATGAGATTCAAATGTGCTGACCTGTCATATAGCTTGCAACGAGTCATTCTGAATTACTTTTACTTATTTTGTTTTATTACTATTTTTTAGCATTCATCTGTATGTATTTTAGTATGTGTCTCTAAAAGAGAAGAACTCATAAAATACATAACTGCAGTATATAATCACACTTTTAAAATCAATTATAATTCCTTAATATAATCAAACATTAAACAGGTTTAAATTTCTTAATGGGACTGAAGTTGATACAGACAGTAAACAAGAAACACATACTGTGGGTTAACAAACAATATTATCACCACAATTCTCCCTATTTCTCACCCTCTACCACATGTTACTATAGAAATATGAATCCCCTTACATTTGCCTTGGTTTTGTTTAGAAAATTTATAGTGAGATTTCACTTTCTAAAATTGCAGTGGAATCAATCTCAAAAAGAAACGATATCTTGATATAGAATCAGTGACTACTTAGTTTCTTACTTCTGATGTTTTAATGTCTTTATTAAGGATTTTTTTCTGAGCAAAGAATCCTTTTAGATAATGGAAAAGCATGGTGAATGTTTCCTTTTAAACAGATAATATAAAAAGTTGGTAGACAAGTTGGTGGATGGTATAAGCTCAGAAAGGAATTACTATAGCAGTTATTTTAATTCAGTGAAAAGCTGGGTAAGGACTTAGTGATTGATGTCAAAAGCAGGACATTACATTCTAGCATGCTAGGAGTAGAACCAGGGAGACAAAATATGAAGCTAATTCAGGGGTCCACATAAACATAAAGGTAGGTTGGGGTGATGGTTAATTTTATGTGGCAACTTGACTAGATGAAGAGATGCCCAGATAGCTGGTAAAACATTATGTCTGGATGTGTCTGTGAGGGTGTTTCTGGAA
>NW_007733010.1:100858-102076 GCF_000696425.1 Galeopterus variegatus | reverse complement strand
TAACTACTACCCAAATAACTACACCACATGCCCCACCCCAACCCCCCAAGCTCAGGGATCACAGTCTGGCACAGTAGCCCTTCAGTACAGGGAAAGAATGATATACTTAAGTAGTAGTTAACTAGTTAAGTTTTGGGGGAGTCAAAACTTAGATGTGAATTTTCAGCTGTGGGGGAGTGGCCCCCCTAACTATTCAGAGGTCAACTCTCTCTTTCTCTATGTATATATGACATGTGTGTGTGTGTGTGTGTGTGTGTGTGTACACATACATATCTGCCTTCCCTTGAGTTAGAATAAAAGGTCCCTGCTTCTCTCAAACAGCCTCCCTTCTCCCTTTGTCTCCCAGACCAGACATGTTCTCGTTTTCTCTCTCTCTCTCTCTCTCTCTTTCTCTCTTTCTCTCTCTCTTAATTCTGTTTCTCTGGAGAACCCTAATGCATTTGGATTGTTTGCAGTTTGGGACAATATTAAGTTAGACATACTTCTAAAACATCCAATAGGAGATGTTATATAGGTAGTAGATATCCAAATGTGGAATTCAAAATAAAATGTCATGACTGAACACTATAATTTGAGGGCAACATAGTTTGAAGCCATATAATTGAATGACATTAAATAGGGAAAGAGTTTACACATACAAAAATAAATATAAGGGCCGGATGGGGGCACGGTGAACAGAGCTATAGAACACTCTGATTTTTAGACATTAAGCATAGGAGTTAGAACCAGCAAAAAAGAGGAATCAGAGACAGTAAAGAGATGAGGTAGAAAGAAAGTCAGGAGAGGGAAGATTGCCATGATAAAAAAAAAAATTATTCAGAAGGAGAAAAAAATCAATGCTTATACTGCATAGGGGACAATACCGTGAGGTTAGAGAAGTGTGAACCTTTTATTTGTTGACATTTCAGCACAGAAATAAGATTGTTNTGAGGTTAGAGAAGTGTGAACCTTTTATTTGTTGACATTTCAGCACAGAAATAAGATTGTTTCTAAAAGGGAATGTGAAGACGAAGAGAGTTTTAAGCGAAATATACTAGAATATGTTGTATGCAATTGGAAATAATTAAGAAGAGAGAGGGGAAATTGTGATCCAGAATTAAAAGGGCAGAAATGGTGAAGATAATTTCTGTATAAAACAAGAGAACATGCCTGGGAGACAAAGGGTGAAAGATGGCTGTTTGAAAGAAGCAGGAATCCTTCATTCTAACACGAGGAAAG
>NW_007733010.1:98499-99092 GCF_000696425.1 Galeopterus variegatus | reverse complement strand
CTGCTGATTGCTACTTTCTGCTGCTTTCTGCCAAAACAGAAGGTACCTAACTAAGACCCACTTCCAAGAACTATTAAGACCAATCCCTTAGGGACAAGGCGGCTTGATATACACCAGCACTAATCACAATTGTGACAAACAACTTTTGTTAACTACCCCTTCCTTTTTGTGTTCTTTTTCCTTTAAATATCCAGACATCTTTTTGTTCCCTGAGGGCACATTTACAAGACCTCTTGGATCTGCACCTCCCACGCTGGAGTCCTAACAATAAATCCTCTCAGATAAACCTTCTTCGTTTTGTATCTCAACCAGGTGGTTATTTGACCTTGGTTGACAAAAGAAAGTTTCAGTGAGAAACAGAAATGAAGTCTAAACTTGTCTTTTTATTTGTTGGATGGGATTTCTTTTCTGTTTTATGGGAAGAGGATGGAGAATAAGTTATATCTTCCAGCCACATATAGGGTAGCATTCGGACATTAGAGTTAGTCACTGTGAAGTAGGAAACAGTACCAAAAGGGCAGGGGAAATTTCATAAGTGGCCCTTATTACTGACAGCTTGATTTTGCATGGAGAGAGCACACCCAGAATTCTCT
>NW_007733010.1:95518-98439 GCF_000696425.1 Galeopterus variegatus | reverse complement strand
AATTCTCTGTTCTATCAATGCTACACTGCAAGAAAAAAATGAGATTTATTTTTTTCCTTCCGCACTGATTATTTTCTACCAGAGTTTTTGTGGTGGATTTTAAAAAGAACCACAAAATATATATAAATCTTTAAAAAATCACTTTTATTGTGTTATATAATAGTGCTTTTGTTGTTATGGAATCAATTTGCACAACCTGAAGGAGGGTGATTGGGGAGGTTGGGATCTTAATTCTGCAACTGGAGTCCCTGCTTTCCATTTTCCATATCAGAAAAAAAAAAAAAATACACCAACTTCTCACTGCAGATTTTCCTTAGCGATCAATAAAATAATAAACTGCAAAGATACAGCCATTAAAGTATTCGGTTTGCCATGAAAATATAGCATCTTCACAAGTTGGCCTTCAAGTCCCTCCGATCCATTCAGGCATATTCAAGGCACCGGGGTTGCAACCAATAACAAGATGATAAGCTCATTTTGTTGTTGTCCTTGTTGGTTGCTCTTCCTCACTGGAAGCTAAGGACTCTTCTGAGTTATTTTGTTATTGTTTCAAGTTTCTTTCTTGCAGAAACCCATCCCCTCCTGTTCTGTAAAGGAGAAACCTTTGTGAGGGGGTGAATAACAATTAGATAGAGGGAAAAAATTTAGTCATGTGTTACAATGGCACTACTATTAAACACTGCAATATCATGTCTATTGCTATTTCCAGTCTAGCGTTCAGTGATCCCAGAAATTTAGTGCTGCAAAGCTCCTTTTTAATATTTTGTACCATTATTTAATGATGTCCATTGAACACAATAAATTGCAAAGTATTACATTTTTGTAAAATACCTGTTTGAGTAACGGATTTTTAAGCATGTTGCAAGCCATCTCCACACATATTTTAACCATTCTACATTACTCTGTATTAGATGTAACTAATGTAAAATGTTTTAAAATAGGACAATTTAATGGAAGAACCAGAAATGAGTAAGGAATACGAAAAATTGTACTATTTTCTCTAACCAGATATTTATGTTCATGCCTGTTGCTTCATCTAGCACATAGCTCCCCAATTCGATCTCCTCTCTTTGCTGAAGGAGTGCATATCTAATTGCCCATTCAAAATTGGATCTGAGATATCTCAAAGGCTCCTTAGACTCAACCTTATAAAAACAAAACAAATATCCTCAACCTCTGCCATACTAAAATTTAAAAAAGAAGACAAACAACAACAAAACCAAAAAATGCTCTTCTTCCAATTTTCTGTTCCTCACTGAACATAGTCACTTTTAATTCAACTGAATGTCGAGACTATTTTGCCCTTGACATCACCTCTGCCTTCTCCCTCTGTTCAATCTATCACCACATCCTGTTGACTTTACCTCACGGGTATTTCCTCAAATCCTTCACTCCTCTGTATCCACCCCTAAATTCAAGCCATCATCATTTTTAAGTCGTAATACTGCAATATCTTCCTAGTGAGTTTCCTAAAGATGGCTTTATTATCACTGTCTTCCACAACTTACCAATAATTCCATGGAATCTACCTTGGTTTATTACAAGTACTATAACATCATGTTTGTCCCTGCCTAAGGGCCTTTCCACAGGCCATTCTGTGGAGATTCTATGTCTTCTGAGGATATGGACCCTGTTTCTTCCATATGATTTTTTTTTTTTTACTTAAAGCCCAACAGTGTGCCTAGCACTTAGAACTCAATAAAAAATTATTTACTTCGTGAAATAATAATTAAATAAAAAACTGTATTTTCTGCCATACTTTTATTTGTCTTCTCTTAATCTTAGATTGCTAACTGCACAACTAATTGCCAAGTACTTATTTTCATAGCTACAAGTGTAGCTCTTATAATTAATCAACAAATGTTTGCTGAGCTCTAATTATCTTCAAATGATTACATTAGTAGCTGAGAGTATCTAAAGGCTACCTGATTTCCATATGTAAAATTTTGATTAAAAAATTAAGAAAGGTAAGAGACAGGGAGAAGAGAATAGATAGTTTGGAATGCGACCCCAAACCAAAAATTAGCAAATATGAGTATGTGCAGAAGCAGCAAATAGACTTCTATTTAGGGCAGAAAGTTTGGATTGTTAAGTATGAAGATATAACTTTCAAAATGACTAGTTGGACCAATCCAGATGAAATATTTCCTGATAATCAAACTTTACTGATTCTAAATTCATTTTCTTCTAATATTTTGAACATCAAATTTCCTGGATCTATCGACTAAGATTTATCTGTCGATATCAAAGGCACAATATCTGCAGAGTTAATACATACTTCTAAGGGCAGTCTCTGCATAAAGACCTAATGGATCACTGGGGAGTTGTAGGGTTGCATCACTCAGGGCACTACCAGATGTACTGAATGTTGGTACCAGGGAAATCAGAAAAATGTATAGGTCAAAGAGGAGAATTTTAGGAATTTCCCTAGATCATTTTGGTAGAGGGAAGGGATTTTAGCTCTAGAAATTTTGTAAAGGGGGTTAAAAGCCAAGCTATTTTAAAAATTATTTTAAAGATAAATTATTTTAGAGGCTGGCATTGAAGTTTGAGTTGCAAGTTACAATTAAGCATGACTTTGATGCTGGGCTTATGTTGAAAGAAATTCTATGTAAAGTTCTTAGCACAATGCAACACTCAGAATGGTTTGTTTAAAAATGTTTCTTCTGTGTTAGGAAACATAATTTTTTTAACATTTATTTTTTAATGGAAACATAATTGATTAATTTTATAAACTGGGATTTTTGTAATCTGAAAGGACTGAAACCATTGGACTGTGAATAAGTTGTAATCAAACGGAAGCATTTGGGTTGCTTAAGAGAGGGAAATGCAAACATTTAGAAAGCAAATATTTAACTTCTATACTGATGTTTTTGCTTAATTTAAAACTCTTGTTTGGATTTTATTTTGTTTTAAACATA
>NW_007733010.1:94298-94834 GCF_000696425.1 Galeopterus variegatus | reverse complement strand
GAAACTAAGCTTTGTTGGAATTTATGGAAAAGGAACTCTTGTTCTTTCTTATAGAATTTGAAACAGAAATGATGGAGAATTGGAAGGTACTATAGTTATCTTGCATATACCAAAGGTTTTCTGTCAGAGATAAAGCCAACGTGGAGAGTAGTGAAGCTAAGAATCAAACTGGTCCTCATGATCATTTTTGTAGCCACTGATCAAATCATGCCTTAAACATTGCTATGGTCTTGATGTTTATGTCTCTCCCCAAAATTCAAATATTGAAATCCTAACCTTCAAGATGATGGTATTAGGAGTTGGGGTCTTCAGGAAGTGAATAGGTCATGAGGCCAGAGCCCTCATGATTGGGATTAGTGCCCTGAGAAAAGAGGTCTTAAGGAGCTCATTCACCCCTTCCATCATATGAGGACACAGCAAGAAAGCACCATCTATCAACCAGAAAGTGGATCCTCACTAGACATTGAATCTGCTGGTGCCTTGATCTTAGATTTCCCAGACTCCAGAACTGTGATAAATTTCTGTTGTTTATAAGC
>NW_007733010.1:80724-92807 GCF_000696425.1 Galeopterus variegatus | reverse complement strand
TGAATGTGAATTATTCTATCCCTGATCTCTTTTGTCTGTATTAAAGTAACTCTTTAAACCTTGATGACAAAGTTTCAAAGAAATGAACTTAGAATTATTGCATAGCTATGCTCACAACATTAAAAAAAACACCTTACAATTGAAAAATAATATACATAATTTGAAGTGCACATATCATAAATATATATCTTGCTGAATATTCATGACTGAACACATCCCTGCAATGAGCCCCCTGATTAAGAAACTGATTATTACCAATATGCCAGAACCTTCCCACTTATTCTCCATTCCACTATAATTAACTTCTAAAACATAGTATTGAGTATTTCTGTACTTTATGTAATGAGTCCTATTATATGTGCACTTTTGTGTCTGGCCTCTTTTCCATATATTTAATGATATCATGAAGTACCTATATTGCAAGTAGCTATCTCGTTAGAATTTATTATTCATTTGTCCAATTTGACTCTTTTTGACAATTTTAAACTTCATCTGCCATTGCTTTGGTATTTGTTTGTAGTGAGCATATTTATCTCTTTCTAGTGGTTTGGTTCTGTGCCTGACCTGCTACGTGTATTATTTAATATTTATAATAAGTATAGCAGGTAGGATTTCTATCCTCTTCATTTGGAGATGAGAAAATGAAGGCTTTGAGAAGTTACTAATTTATCCAAAATCGCTGTAGTAAGAAGAAGTAGAGGCAGAATTCAGATATACCTTTGGGGTGCCCAAATCCATACTTTCTAACTACTCTCTGTTGCCCTTTATAACTTACATAGTATGTAGCTCTTTGGTCTATCAAACAGTAAAAACACTTGTGCTTTATTCGAATTTCTCTAAGTCAATTTTGATTTCCATTTTGGTAAATTTAATGGGTTTTTTTGCTCTCATCTTTAACATCATAGCAGCATTCCACATCATTAACCACTTCCATGTCCCTGAGATGCTACTTTCCCTTGTCCTCCATGAAACAGCACTCTCCACTCATTCTTTTTCTAGTGACTACTTATGTTCCCTCTGTCAGCTTATGTTCCTCCTCAGAGATCCCTAGGCCAGGTTCCCTCATTGTGGGCTCTCATGTCAACAGAGACTTCTGCTCAAGATCTTTAAATGCATTTTGTTGAGAGACACAATTACAGTCTCAGCCTACTCTCAGTCCTTTACTCTCTTAGCATACCTTTGTTAAACTGCTCTAACAGGACCGCCCTTGACTGTTTAGCTTCTGCATCCTTCTCTGAAACTCTTTTCAAATTTTGTTACTTTACTCCTTGCTAAGGTCCAGAACTCTCATTTTTAAGGGACTCACCCTGTGTGTTGGAAAGCTCTAGTGGTTCTGGTACCATAGATTTGGCCCCAGAAATTATTACATTCAGCCTACGTATAACTTTTTCCACATTGATTTGATTTACGGTGAGCATTTGTTTCACTCTTGTCAAACAAGAGCTCATTTTTTAAAAATAAAGTGACAGTCTGAGCCAGAAGGCAGAAAATATACTTGGCAAATGAAAAGATCCTCATGTTTGCTTGCATCAGCAGAAATTGTGTTTCTTGTATATTATGTGTGTATTTTTAAGGTGGGCTCTCATATTTGATTTTGCCATAAACAAACAGGCAGGAGGAATGGACCAATAGGAGCTGGAATAGATATAAATTATTAATTATAAGAAGAGTTGGCTCACTCCCAGGATGAAGCAGTAGCTGTGGATTTCATGGACGAATAAGGAAATAGCAGAAAGTAGAAATAATGTGTTACATACTCAACTCCGTTTTCAGGCTCCAGTTGCTACCTCTTTGCTTTTCATTTAGAGCATCTCATTAGAGAATTAAATTGTTTGGTTTTTATGTTTTTATTCAACACAAAAAGTGCCTGAAAATCAACTTTGACCCATGAAGGGCAGTCTCTATTAGAAACTGAGTGAGAGGTAGAGTGTGCAGTGAGGAGCCTCCCAGGAAAAGAGATAATTGTATAAAGTGGGAAAGGGTGATAGGGAGGGAGGTCAGGGATAATTGGGTGGGGAACACCGGGTATAATCACCATTTGTGATGATGGGCATGCTGCCAGTATGGATCCAGCCATCACATCTTAGGCACAAGTGGTGACAATTTGCTCCATACCCCATGAATATTCATAACCAATAAAAATAAATATATAAATAAAACAAATTTAAAACATCACGTGAAAAAACAAAAACAAAAGCAAAAGTGTATATATAATGAACTCAAATAGCTCAATTGCAAAAATAAATAAATAAATAACCTGATTAAAAAATGGGCAAATAACTTGAATAGATGTTTCTCAAAAGAAGACCTACGAATTGCCAACAGGTATATGGAAAGAGTACTCAATATCACTTACCATCACAAAAATACAGATTAAAACCACAATGAAATATCACTTCATACTTGTTAGAAAGGCTATTATGAAAAAGACAAAAGGTGGCAAGTATTGGTGAGGATATGGAGAAAATGGAACCCTTGTACACTATTGGTAGTAATATAAGTTCGTACAGTCATTATGGAAAATACTATGAAGGTTCCTAAAAAAATTAAAAATACAACTACCATATTATTCTTCAATCCCACTTCTGCTTCTATATCCAAAGGAAATGAAATCGGTTTCTTGAAGAGATATCTGCATCCCAATGCTCATTGCAGCATTATTCACAATAGCCAAGATGTGAGATCAACTTAAGTACCTAAGTGCCACTGTTGGTTGAATGGATAAAGAAAATGTGGTACATGTGTGTACATGTAAGTGTGTGTGTGTATGTGTACAATGGAATGCTCTTCAGCGATAAAAAAAGAAGGAAATTCTATCATTTGAGACTACATGGTTGAACCTGCAGGACATTATGCTATGTGAAACAAACCAGACACAGAGAGACAAATACTGTATGACCTCATTTATATTTGGAATCTAAAAAAGTCAAAACTCATAGACGCAGAGAGTACAATGGTGGTTGCCAGGGGCTAGGAGGTGTTGGTGGAGGGATGGGGAGTTGTTGACCAGAGGGTACAAATTTCAGCTAGACAGGATGAATAATTTCTGGAGATCTATTGCACAGCCTTGTGACTATAGTTAATTATAACGTATTCTTGAAAATTGCTAAGAGAGATTGCTAAGGAATGGAAATCATTGTGTCAATACTTCTGGATATATACTCAAAGGAATGGAAATCATCGTGTCAAAGGGATACCACAAACAAATGATAACTCACCACAAACAAATGATAACTATGTGAAATGATGGATAGGGTAGTTAAGTTGATTTAATTATTTCACAAAGTATACATATATCAAAACATCATATTGTACACTATAAATATATAAAATTTTAATTGTTCAGTAATAATACAAATACTAATTTTGTTATGGCATAACTCTGTGGTCAAAACTATTTTCTATCTAAAACAAGAACAGAGAGCAGAAATGTACTTTGTGGTGAATATATAATTTGTAATTATAGTTAAAGAAAATGCAATAGTCTACCGATTGAAATAAAGGGTCAAAATTTAAAAATATGTTAGGCATACACACACTAACTAAAACACAAAGCTGTTTGAGTAAGCCTGATGTTAAAAACAATAAATTTCACGATAAAGTTTCTTGTCTTTTCTTCCCATCAACAAGTGGATTTTAAAAATGCATGAGCCTTTTAAAATCAATCCAAGTGTTATACAAAGGCTTAATTTTTTTTCTGTATGAGTGCACTATGACTTTATTTTTGCAATTTGTTCAAAATCAGTCATAAAATTTTAATCCAAATATCAAAATATTCAATAAATGAGGGCCAGAAAAATTAATCCTTGAAAGTTCATAGCAAATTGAAATTATGAAAACAATGCCTGCAAACAGGAAGGCATTCAAATTTAACCAAATTTGTCAATGAAAGCTCAAATATTATGCTAGATTTATTTTTTAAATTCCATGATTGCACCTTGAAGCATCTTGAATTGTGGAAGGAATTGTTTGATTAATTCATATTTTAATTGGATACATTTATATTCTTAATGAAATAAAATTGAGAATTTCTCAAATATTGCAGCGTTTAAATTTGGCAAAATACTCAGGAGAACCAACAGAAAAGTTATTTGATGAATTTTTTCCTTTGAATTGAAGCAGGAATGGATGATATTCACAGAACTTTGGGCCTCTAAACATGTATATAACTGGGAAGAAATTCTTGGACTTTTCCATTATTACAAGTGAGTAGATAATGGGTGGGGAAAGAGAGGACTCAAACATTGATACTTTGGTAATAACATTTTCTTTTTGCCTTTCTCCCTTTCTTTCTCTCTTTCTCTTCTTCTCTAAAAGTTTATTTGGCATACAAAAAGCTGTACATGTATGTAATGTATGCAACCTGGGGGCTTTGGAGATAAGTATATGCCTGTGAAATCATCACTACAATCTATGCCATAAACATATTCATCACCTCCAAAACTTTCCTCCTGCCCTCTTTAGTATTATTATTATTATAATTTTGTAATATGAACATTTTGCATAAGATCTATACTCTTAGCAAGTTTTTTGGTGTACAATTCAGTATTGTTAATTGTAGGCACTATGCTGTACATGTTTCTAGGACTTGTTCATCTTGTACGACTGAAACTTTGTATCCTTTGACTAATACCTCCCCATTTTCTCCTCCTCCCAGCTCCTGGCAGCCACCATTCCTCTCTTTGCTTCTATGAGTTTACTATTTAGATTCATCATATTAGTGCTGTCATGTTGTAATTATTTGTCCTTCTGTGTCTGGCTTATTTCACTTGGCATAATGTCCTTCAGGTTCATCCATGTGGTCACAAATATCAGAATTTCCTTCTTTTTAGGGATGAGTAAATATTCCGTTGTATGTATATATCACATTTTGTTTACTTATTCTTCTGTCAATGGACATTTATGTTGCTTCCATGTCTTGCCTATTGTGAATAATGCTGCAATGAACATGGGAGTGCATATATCTCTTCATGATCCTAATTTCAATTCCTTTGTATACCCAAAAGCAAAATTGCAAGATTATCTGGTAGTTTTATTTTTAATTTTTTGAGAAAACTCTATACCGTTTTCTATAGTGGCTGCACAAATCATATTCCCACTACCAGTATAAAAGGGTTTCCTTTTCTTCATGGTATGTAGTGATCTCATAGTGGTTTTGATTTGCATTTCTCTGATGTCTAGTGATGCTGAGCACCTTTTCATATACCTGTTACTGGGGCACACTTTTTACACACCATTCTCTATCTCTTTCACAGATCCTTCCCATACAGTTTGGTGTGTAAAAAGTATGCCACATTTTATTATCAAAGTATTAGTTCATACACACACACACACACACACACACGGAGAAGGAAGAAAATTTAGAATTAAAAGGAAATGGCAGAGCTGGAAAACCAACAGTATCTGACCTCAGATGAGTGTCCATTCAATTTACCAGATGCCATAGAGTTAGACCTTATAAACAAACAGTAGACAGTCATGTATGATTTGAGAAACTCTAAGATCTTTTAAACCTTATCACACAAATATCTACTGTTCTCTATTTTAATATTTCCAAATTAATTTTTAGATTAGGTAAGGAATTAAAATCTTTATTCTCATACAGGTCCTTGTATGGAAAGCATCTAACCCAGAATACTGCTTGCAAGGATTCTGAGAAATGTTTCCCAGGCACTTCAGCACCCGAAACACAGAAAAGACCATAGATAGTCCAAATATCTCTGAATTGCCAATAGATAAATATCACAGAAACCCTTACATAAAGTTTTGAAAATCACACAGAATGCCATACAGTGTTCATGGACACATCCATATTTAGGAATATCCTCATCATGGAATGAAAAGATACACACCAACTTCAAGAGTTTAGTTACCTCTGAGAAGGGAGGGAGGCTTAAACTTTACAATATTTTTATTTCTTTAAAAATATTAAGTCTGAAACAAATGTGTGAAAATGTTCATATCTGTATAATTTTGATGGTTGCTTCACAATACTCAATAATGTTTTTCTATAGTTTTAATGATTTTGAAAAAATTCATTTGAAGTTTTCATTTTGATTTACTGAACAAAGAAACAGCAGCACAGTGGAAATTAAAATGGAGTCAAAAAATGTACCTTTTTGAAAGTTTTTCTAGGTTCAGTTCTAAAGATGTTTGGAAGACATTTCAAACCAAACATGGTTGTTACAACGGTATTGTCTCTGCAGCCTGACCCATAGAAGCCTTCACACAGAGGTGAATCATAATTTTTGGCCATTGTGCTAAAAATCTTCATTAAATTAAATAACTTGTTTCTGTAAAGGGTTTGTTGTGGTAGTGGTACAACAAGATGAGTTTATTTTTATCACTTCAAAAATAAATGTTTTGCAGACTCTCATACACATTATAATATTTGGTCCTGATAATAACATTTTAAGATAAAAAGGGAGGTCATTATTATGCCATGTTAAAGACCAGCACCCAAGCTTCCTCCTCCCTGGTCATTATGCTGGTACATTATCACACAGTTCATCTGTGGTAGAGCAAGCATTATGATTCTGGTTTTCTAACTTCCAGCAATTTGACACTTTTTCTAGAACATAGTTTTGTCTGCTTCACTGGATGTCTTCCAATGTTTTGATTTTTCTTATCAAATTACCTTTTTTTTTAACCAAGAATATTTTGGTCATCTGTTAGTATTATGATAAGAGATTCCTATCTTAGGAGAAAAGATAAATAGGAACTTTTCTAAGAGTCCTTGTAACTCCAAAATTCTATGATTATCTACTTTTCTATAATTTCCCAGCCTATATTCCTTAAGAGACCATGTGCCAACTTATTACCATTTTATGAGATGCGAGTTGTCAGAAAGAAGCAAATAAAATTAATACTATGGGAGGGTACTTGAAAAGTTCATGAAAAGATTCATACTATCTTTTAATTCTATTTTTCCATGAACTTTTTCAAGTACCCTCATATGTGTGACAAGCATACATATATTTCTAGACAAATCCCAGGGCTATGTCATTTTATTTTTTTCAGTAAAGATGATTAAACACGATAAATTGCGATTTAATTTTTGGAATATTGTAACTGCCTTCACAGTCACAAGTTTAAACTTAAAAAACTTTTTCCAGACATTTATATTTATTTTTGACTTAGAAAATATGGCTACCTCAGTGTATTGAAATAGCAGCTGAGAATTAAAGATAAATATTAATAATAAAATAAACATATACGGAGTCAGAAACTTACAAAAATCTATTTGTTGTTAAATTTTTCATGACCTTTTTCTTAGAGGAGGCAAATAAGTTTTCTTTTTTCCCCCCACATTTCTCTTAACATTGCCTTCTACTTTCTTGCCCATCATTTCTTAAACAAAACTTGGCTCTGAAGCAAATATGTGACGTCAACATTTTCAGTTTTCAGTCTTCTGTTATTCACGCTCCATTTCACCCCAAGATACATACATACATTTCTTTTAAAATTGTTCAATTTCCTTTTATTTCTCTGTCTGAGATGTCATTAATATAGCTCCTGATATTTACATATGCCAAGAGACAGGTAATGGGAAAATCTTCCAGGAGGAAAAAGGTGGAGACTGAAACAAAGCTGATCACTAACTTTCTTATGATAATTGTTTTTTTTTAAGTAAAAGAATTAATTTATGCCATGTAGCTAAATTTAGTTGAGGAGAGTCATTTAAAGACCATGAATGACATTGTGATAACACTTGGAAGAAATGCTAAATCAGTGCATTTATTTTATTAGTGGTCTGTCTTTATTACTGCATATTTTTGCAGCAAATATCATTAGAAACTGCTTTCAGCAAAGTCTTTTTCTCAGATAATTATGTAATTCATAGAAATAATGCTTAATTGGTCTAGCAAATAAGAATTATTTCTAATAAGTTTAGGACAACAAATGATGTTTCTAGCCATACTCAATGTAAAAGGCATCTCTTCTAAAGAAAAAAATCAGTTCACTGTCAACTCTGCCAATTCACACTTAATTGTGCAAAATGGTATACTTAATAAAAACCTACCTTCGACGGGTATCCTTTCCAGCTCATTATTCTTTGGCTCACTTAAATAACCATTGTATTAGTTTCTGTTTTTCTCTTGTATTAAATAATAAATAATTGTGGAAAAATTAACAACATATTCTCTTGGAGATTTTAAACACTTTATAAAATTTTTCACTAATATTTTTTCATATAGTTGGTGTATATGTGCATACATTCATGCAGGCACACCCACATAAAATTTTGCATAAATATTTTTCATATATTGGCATACCTTGCCAAGAACTGTTTCTGTAAATTGGAAAATCTTCCAAAGGGAAAAAAATACATAACTGTTTAAATGTTAGACGACTATTTTTCTGTTTACTTTGTGACTATTATCTTTAGTGTATGTCATAATTTTTTTAAGCCATCACAATACCCAGCACCAGCGCTGAAGACATGAAATAAAACATGTTTGCTCGATATGCTTGAGTGTTCTTTATATTCAAAAGAGACCAGATTATGTGGGTATCCCTGCTTTAAAACTGTAATTTTAGTGGCATGGGGGTTGTATTGTAATCTTGGCCTCTGTCCCTCACTGTGCCCTAAGTTTTTTTAAAAAATTTTTAATCAGTGATATGAATGAAGCCAAATGGGGCACTTCCGATCTTTACATTCTGTTATTATACCTTATGATGATCTCATGGATTCATAGATTGGTGATGGATGGTCAGTGCCACGCATGTGAGTGGAGAAACAAGAAAGCAGGCTTATATGTAGAGACAAGAATGAATCTGACACTGCAGAGAGTAGTAAAGATGAAAGGGACCATATAGCCCCATTCATTCTACAGCCATTTATCGAGAACTTATTTTATATGGGGATTGTGCTAGATGCTTGGGAAACAATAAACTTAACAGTTATGACCCGTAACTTCTGAGAGCTTAAATTCACTGTGAAACAGACACAATAAGTGGATACAAAATAAACAAGCACACCCTTATAGTAAATATGAGGGGTCTTCAAAAAGTTCATGGAAAGATTTATATTATATTTTAATTCTATTTTTCTAAGAACTTTTTGAAGTACCTTTGTACGTCATTAATTGAACTTCTGTTAAGTACCAGGAGAGCAAATACGCTTGAAATGAGGAAGTGCAACAGGTGAAAATACTTTAGGTTGAGGGAAGTTGGGAAAGGCAAAGCACTTCTGAAGTGCTCTTTAAGCATGCACATAGGTGGAATGCTTAAGAGAGAAGCACTGCGTGTGACTGCCATACATCTCCAGGTGGCTCTCCAGACGCTGGCTCAACTCCTTCAGGGGGTCCAGGTGCACTCCTGCCACCGCGTTTTGAGAGATGCTTCTGTTTCCTAATAGTAAATCCCCCTTTGTCTATACTAGAAAAAAAGTTACTTGACACCATAGAATCTTAACTAATATGCATTCAAAAGTTGAGCTGATGCTGAGGTGAGTTTTTATGTGGTAGTGAGCATAAAAATGCATTGCTTTGAGTCCTTACGGAGCATAAAAATGCTTTGCTCTGAGTCCTTACCTTCTTGAAATTGACACTCTAGCACTTAACATATTGATGCATTTAAAATATACTGAATATGCCTGCATTTTTGAATAGCCTTGTTTCCTCAAAAATATCTCATCTGAAGTGTTAACTTTGTAGAATCAGTCATACATTTGTAGAATTTTTGGAGGCAGAAAAGACCTTAAGGAAATTGTGTTAATTGAAGACAAGCAAGTAGAAAAAGATAAGCCAGGGATAAGGCAAAACTATAGAATTAATTTATAGTATATTTCTATGCAGCATAGAATTCTATCATTTTAATGCTCTCTTCAAAAGTACTAGTCAAGTCACTGTAAAAATTCATAGGCATGTCTAAAGATACTGATGACTCTTTGATCCTATCCCAGCTTTTTAGAGTCAAGGACAAATTATCAGCAAATGAACACCTCCTAAAACAAAGACTATTGGGGGAAAATATGAGTATTGAAGTAAGATCTAGGCAGATTCCTCACAATATTGCTGGAATCTAATAATGTTATCTTGATTTTGACTTTCCCTTTATAAATTAGTGTACTAGATTAACCTGAGTCAGACCATGTAGCTCTGGGAATGCCAGCAATTATTATCTAGACCTGCTTTAAAGGTGGGCTAAGCAGCAGTATATTCATGGGCACCACATTGTGGCAGAAATACATTATGAATGTCCCCAGGGCCAAATATTGGCATCAAATTGATTACCTCATTCTTTGGCAGTAGAAGCTGAAGGACATCAAGATCACTGCAGCAGTGTCCAGTGCCAAGACCTGGACCAACAACTTGCTGGTCTCCTTCAAAATCTTTTCAAAGTATAGTGTAAGAGAACTTCAAGTCCATATAAAGTGGTTACATAATGGGTTTATAGATAATATGAAGGTGTAATAATTCATCATTACTAAAGAAAAAACACCCATGTGCCAAATTGGTAATTATTTAGCGAAATTCATTAATAAGATTTAAGAATATATTGGTTGAAAAAAGAACGCATATTCAAACAAAAAAAATTTCAAACATAATGTTGTTTGTCATAGATAAAAATTTCTCACTGAGGTAAAAATTTGTTTGACTATGTAAAGACTGACTCAGCTGGAGGATAAGTTTCTCAACCAAGTTTTAATCAGATCTTTAGTAGACACCTAAATCAGAGCAGCTGAGTCCAAAAGCTAGTAAGATAAAGGAAAAGGACTTGTCTTTTCTAGGACTTAAAATCACTTCTCTTCTCAGGTTGGCATGGACCAAAACACTCACTATGATAATATTTAAACTGTGATCACACATTAGTGTTCCCAAACTGAGGGGATCAATTCCTAATTCAAGAGCTTCTCACCTGATGATAATTGAATGCACCCTTCCCATTGCTTACCTGATTTTGTGTTGTCTCTACCAAACTTAAAAACTATTTCTCCTTACAGGAAGAAATTATTACATGAAGAATAATCATGTCACATGTAATCATACCAATATCTCAGATAGAAAAATAAAGTGTAATGTTCTTTTCATAGTTTGTGCTTATGCTTCTTAAGCAGAATAAATGTAAGATGATCTTATAAGCTTTCATCCATTTGAAAAATTATCTTTTAAGATTTTCATCTTCAAATAATTACATTAGAATACTTTAAGATTAAAAAATACTTTAAAAAAATGTTTGTGGTTCTAGGCTCCTGAAACCATCCATTTCTTCCCTTACATTATTTCCTGACAATGTCAAAAAATACTTTGTATATTAGTCTGTTTCTTTTGTTTATAACAGAATACCTGAAACTGGGTAGTTTATAAAGAAGTAGAATTATTTCTTACAGTTTTGAAGGCTGGTAAGTCCAAAGTCCAGGAAGCACACCTAGTGAGGGCCTTCTTATTGATGGTGACTCTCGGTGTCACATGGAAAATGGCTGAGTGAGAGACAGCTGATCTCCTCATTTGCTCTCCTTTTAAAGCTGATCTCCTCATTTGTTCTCTTTTTAAAGCCATCAGAACCAGGCCATTACCACCCATTAAACCACCAATGGATCAATCTATTCAAAAGGGTACAGTTCTCACAATCTAATCACCTCCTAAGGACCCCACCTTTCAATTACCATAATTCCCACCTTCTTAGTGCTGTTACTATGAGGATTAAATTTCCAAAAGGTGAAACTTTGAAGGGCACATTTAACCCATAGCACTTTGTTTTCTGTTAGCTGCTCTAAGAATTCTGAATCACGTAGCAGAAGTAAAAAGGACCATCACTCTAGGTGTTTACGATTTCTTGAATAGCATCGGTGAGAAAATACGCACATATATCTTCCATGGACATCCAATTTTAATCTTTCTGAGTTTCTGTCACTTGGAAATTATTAATTGGATGCATTCATTACACAGAGTCCATTCATTTTCAAAGCCAAACCTATTGTTTATTGTAAAACAATGAATATTTAGATGATATTTTTGTAGACTTAAAAGGACTTTTGATTTTAAAAGTAATGTTTATGTTTCTAGAATCATAGTAAACTGCATATGTATATGTCATATACACATGTCTTTTAAAAACAAAATATCTTTTCATCTACC
>NW_007733010.1:79231-80339 GCF_000696425.1 Galeopterus variegatus | reverse complement strand
ATATAGTGGTGTATCTATACTAATATGGATAATAAAAGTACATGTATATGACTTTTAAAATCAAAGCTTATATCTATGTTTATATATCTATCATCTTCCTCCCCAGCACCTAAAACCTAAGTAATTTAAGCTTTTAATACTTATGACATGTTCTACTTAGGTTATAAACGAGGAATAACATGTACAATATTAAGAACTGTTTATTTTAATACACAGGGTATTTGATATGCAAGAACTAAGGTTGAAGAGGAACATTTTCCTTTTACCTAATTTCCACTGGAAAAAAATATGTTCTTTTTGTAGGCTGAACCTTGTATTCAGTCATAAGATATGGGTGGATAAGAGCGATGATGGAAAAGGAATAGGATTGGAGAGTGGAGAATTTGAATGAGTCTAGTGAAATATGGCCTAAGAAAAAAAGAAAGAAAACCTTATAGAAATTTTTCTCTGAACCAGGCTTACCCAAGTTACATGGTAGGGAATCATGCAGTCAATACAATAGAAATTGTGGCTTTTAAAAGTCTTTTATTTCAAACATTTTTGGATTTCAAAAAGGGAAAGTAAACATAACTGTAGTAGGCATTTGTTGTAGATACCTATAAAAACATGATTTCTTTCTCCAACCTTGTTTTCTGTTGCTTGACTAGAAACAGACAAAAGCTGAAAAATAAGAAGTTATTTTGGAATTCTCCTATAAGACATCATGAAATTAGATTATTAAAAGGAAGTTTTAAAAGAAATATTCTAGTTACATTTTATGCAGGAAAGAAAATTTTGATCTAGTGAGATAGGTGTACTGTAGAATAAATCACCAGTGGATAGTAAATTGCTTAAAGTGTGGTCTTTTATGCTTTTTGTATAGTAAACCTTAATTTTTATATTTAAGTGTTGTTTTGAATATATAAACTTTTTGCTTCAAGTGTGGAATATCACAGTCTCTATTGAAAAATATGGAAAGGTGTGTGGGCCAGTAATAAGAGCAGCCAAAACAAAATCAAAGCCAAGAGATTAAAGTTTAGATTAGGAGTTCAGGTAAACCAGCATCCTTGAGTCCCCTGTGGAATTAGAGATGAGCCACAGTTTCCACAAACAAGCTATTCAAGAAGGA
>NW_007733010.1:77770-79030 GCF_000696425.1 Galeopterus variegatus | reverse complement strand
TGAGTCCCCTGTGGAATTAGAGATGAGCCACAGTTTCCACAAACAAGCTATTCAAGAAGGAGAAAAACTGGCTTTAACTTGTTTTTTCCACTACCATTAGTTCATAGTGGCTACCTGGATTGCTATGTTGATATAGCTTCTGAGATCAAGGCTGTTGCTAGTGAATACTGAGATGGAAGTAGAATGTGGTGATGGCATGCATTGCTGTGTTTGCTATTCCTATGTTAGGTGTTGCTTTTTCATTGCCCTGGAGTAAACTATTAGTGCAACTAGTGAGTCCTGCTCTGAGGAGGTCTAGCCCTTTCCATTTCTGCTGTTCATTCAATGGGTGTATAGAAGGCCAAAGACCTTTGTTTTAATTGCATCCATCAACAGTGTTGAGACTACAGAAGTTTGTGGTAAAATGTGGGAAGCTATTTCTCAGGATTAGATAGTGAAAGGGTTTTGAAATTTCATACCAGAGATTGCATGCTACAGGTACTGGAGTTTTATGGAGTCTTTTGCAAAAATAATGTTGAGTTATTGGTGTTATATTATGAGAATCTCTAAGGCGATTCTCGTCCAGAGGTAATATCTACTGAGTGAGGCTACCCCAAAAGACATCCAGTTAGAGAACAAAGGTTAGTCAAGTGAGAAATGAATTAAATGATTCAAATGATTTTAATAGACATCTGAAGTTATGTCTATTAAAAAAATACTTCATTAATTTTGGATTGGTGGTTCTTATTTTATTTGTACTAAGGGAAGGATTTGCAAATATTTTGCCTTATTGCTTATGTAAAATGGCCAATAAATATATGAATAAAGTTTACTGGCTTATTTTTTACAGATTTTTATTATAAAGGAAAATAATGGTTCGGAGAACTGAAGTAAAAGACATGATTTTCAAAATCATTTCGGTGGAGAAGAATTTTGAAGGAATGATGTAGACCAGCAGGTTAGAAAGGAAGGTGAGATACATGCAGGGTCTTCAAAAAGTTCGTGGGAAGATTTGTATTATCTTCTTATTTTTCCACAAACTTTTTGAAGTACCCTTGTATTAACCAGAGATTGTGATATTTAAATATTAACCCTCACTTCCCATCTGCAGTTTGAATTTCCCAAGAAACCCAGGAAATTCCTGTGGAAGAAAGTAATTCTCTCCAAACCACACATAAAATAATGGGGACTCGATCAGTACACTCTTGCTGTGTATACGATTGACCTGTTCAGATCTGCACAGTTGTGTGGATAAATGCATACACGCTCCATGCTGATTCT
>NW_007733010.1:70757-77336 GCF_000696425.1 Galeopterus variegatus | reverse complement strand
CCATCTGCAGTTTGAATTTCCCAAGAAACCCAGGAAATTCCTGTGGAAGAAAGTAATTCTCCCCAAACCACACATAAAATAATGGGGACTCGATCAGTACACTCTTGCTGTGTATATGATTGACCTGTTCAGATCTGCACAGTTGTGTGGATAAATGCATACATGCTCCATGCTGATTCTACAGCCTTTCTATACCTTCACATCACATCGTCATTCTTGGGATGGGACCTAGAGTTATGGCTCTCTTGGTTTTGGATAGAGTAGTTTCCTAGAGAAAAATTATTTCTAGCAACCTGGCTCAGATCCATTTCCCATCTTTTCCACGTTCTTTCTTCCTCATTAGCAATTATCTCTGCCAGGATATGGGGAAGCTGTTTTATGAAAAAAAAAAAAAAAAAATCCAAACACAAGAAGTCTTCTTACATCTTTCTCCTGAGATTAGGGTCCTTACCTTTCAAAGAGAGTCAACATCCTGTTTTCCCAAGTTTGTTTATGTCCCCGGATGTACTCTGATGTGTCTGGCCCCTTCATTGATGAGTGATAACAAAAGATAGCCCCATGGAGAGGCATACACCGTAAACAATTTTAATGTTTCACATAACTTTTTATTTTAAAATTTGTAAAGTGTTTCAAAAATCTCTCTTTTATGTGCATCACGTTTTAACAAGGAAACTCAGCAATTGTAAAGGTATCGTTAGGAAATACAGGAACAGCTTCATCTCCTTGATGTGAGTACTTCAAGTTAGAATATTGTCATGGAATATATTCTTAGAGAATTAATAAGATTCTACATTTAAAAAACTCTCTAATCATCTAATAGAGTTTGAATCTATAATCTATAATAATTTCACAAGAAACTGTCTGTGGCAAAATTTGAAGATAATTGATCTTTAGTATCATTTCTGCACTATCTTTCCTTCAGAGACTCCTTCATCTTCATTTCTAAGCCACTTCATCCTGTGTATTTAGGGGCTTACTCTGTGTTTTATTCTCCATTTATGTTCTCTGTCTCTGGTAGTATTTACTCAAAATTATTTCCTATAAGTTTTTTTTTTTTTTTAATGCTACAATTATGAGGTGGTTGCTACAACACAGAACTCTGATTTTTAATGGAATTGCCACAAAATACAGGGAAAATGTGACAGGTATATTCTTAGGATGAAGTGTATTACTTGGCACACATTCTGTAATATGGGATAGTTAAATTCATCAATAAAAGCAGCCCAAATTTCAAAACTTTTATAATCCTACATAGGTAAGAATACCAATTCTCTCTGGTAATTCCTTCTCTTATATGATTAAAAATGTTTAATTTCAAGTAGAGTCACAGTGATGAAACTGATAACACATATTATGAGCTTATTAGAGTTTGCATGACAGTGAAAATAGATGTTACCCAAAAGTTTATTTAAGTGAAAGACTTCAAATTGTAAATCCACCTAGATGATAATAGTATGTAAAACTATAAAGTCGTAATCATGAAGTCATAACCTTTAAGTTTTAGTTATACAGAACTAAAAACACAAGTAGCACTTCTTATGATTACTA
Organism: Galeopterus variegatus; assembly: GCF_000696425.1. Taxonomy (NCBI): domain Eukaryota; kingdom Metazoa; phylum Chordata; class Mammalia; order Dermoptera; family Cynocephalidae; genus Galeopterus; species Galeopterus variegatus. The sequence goes on along the minus strand of NW_007733010.1, from coordinate 75,788 downwards.
AAGATACTTAATGGCATGAAAGTAGTTACCATTATTTCATAATAAATGTTAAAAATAAAGACCATATCTATAGATGACACCATCACATATAGTAGTGCAAAACTGGGAAAGAGCTGCTCAATATTCAGAGTAGAAAACTTCAAAAGGAGAGTAGTTCTTAAGTTACCTCTACATTTTATGTGAAATACATTTTCATTAAAAAGCTTTTATCTCACTATTCCACATTGTTAAAACTAATTCATCTTGAATTCCATTAGATTAACTATGCTATACACCTAAAATTCTTAAGAAAATCTGAATGCCATTATCTAGGGGGTGGCACTAAAGAACATGTTTTTTGCAAAACTGCGGGATTTCGAGGAGTGTCAAATACTAGGCAAGAAATTCTGAAATCTATAGTTTAGCCCCAGCTCTGCTATATGCTAAATTTATGATCTTGGATAAATTAGCTTTCTGAGACTTAGCTTCCAAATCTATAAACTGCTATGCAAAGGTAAGTTAGTACCATCATTATCTCTCATTGCCACCTACTTTCAAATGTGAACTAATTCCAACCATAGTAGATTTTTTGGTTCTGGTGTTTCAGCACTGACTTGATTGAGGCCTAACTTTAACTGAGAGAAAATTTAATTCCTTTTTTTAAGCCTAATATTTCTGGTAGTGTTTTGATGTCTACCCTTGCTTATAAACATGGTGTTTCCTTACCTATAGAAGGTATTTTATTCATATTTGTTAAAAAATTAATGACATCCCTAAAATTTCTTTGAAGAATAAATAGAACAACTATCCACCAGCACAGCTGTGTCTGATGAATAAAAACCATCTGTTAATCTGAAAAGATATTTATTATCTTCGCTAAAAATGGATGAACTAGTTTATAATTACCAAAGAGAAGCAAATTTTGATTAAATAAGTTGAAGTGACTTCTGTGCATGCATGTAAGTAAAGTAAAAATTGATTTTTATACAACTGAAATATTGTGTCCTTAAGTATCACTAATGTCAAAGCCAAGAGGTAAAACTGATGGTGAGCTGTGATATAAATACCGTTTTTCCAAAATTACATTAGGACCCTCTATGGAAGTGAAAAAGGCCATTATAGGCTGGTGACTAATACTATAAAAGCACTCTGTACGAAATGTGGAATGACAAAAGAAAAAATCACTTTCATTTCATTGGGTAAAGGAAAACATAATCTTGAAGTTATGGGCACATTTAAATTACTATAGAAGGTATTTTATTCATATTTGTTAAAAAATTAATGACATCCCTAAAATTTCTTTGAAGAATAAATAGAACAACTATCCACCAGCACAGCTGTGTCTGATGAATAAAAACCATCTGTTAATCTGAAAAGATATTTATTATCTTCGCTAAAAATGGATGAACTAGTTTATAATTACCAAAGAGAAGCAAATTTTGATTAAATAAGTTGAAGTGACTTCTGTGCATGCATGTAAGTAAAGTAAAAATTGATTTTTATACAACTGAAATATTGTGTCCTTAAGTATCACTAATGTCAAAGCCAAGAGGTAAAACCTGATGGTGAGCTGTGATATAAATACCGTTTTTCCAAAATTACATTAGGACCCTCTATGGAAGTGAAAAAGGCCATTATGGGAGCGCGGTGGCGCTCCCGCCGAGGGTTCAGATCCCACATACAGACCGGTTCCCGCTCACTGGCTGAGCGAGGTGTGGGAGCAACACCGAGGGTTGCGATCCCGTTGCTGGTCCCGGTCCGGTGCGGGCGCGACACTGAGGGTTGCGATCTGTTGCCAGACACACAAAAAAAAGAAAAAGGCCATTATAGGCTGGTGACTAATACTATAAAAGCACTCTGTATGAAATGTGAAATGATAAAAGAAAAAAATCACTTTCATTTCATTGGGTAAAGGAAAACATAATCTTGAAGTTATGGGCACATTTAAATTACCGCTTTTCTATATAACTGTTCCTACCCTTTCTATTTGAATACATCTAATGTAATAGTCTTTACATATACCAATTTATGTCACAATCATAAAAAATAGTGCAAGGAGAGTCCTTTTTGAGAAGCTGGTATTTTACTACTTTCAGAATCATCTCCATAATTTCTGCAGCATGTAGCTCTGCCTTGAATAAAACTTTGTGTCTTGTTTTACAACTTCAAGGGGACTTCAAGTACTGCCTTCATGCAAAGAAATGCAACAGATTGCTCCAGCTAATTAAAAATTTAAGACTTTGCCTACAGCATCTGGCATGAACTAACTGCGCTTGAGAAGGCCATGATCATATAGCGCAGTGGCACATTGGCACTTCCTCTTGGGTGGAACTGTGAGATTGTAGGTAGAACTTCAAGACCCAATTCCAGTGCCACTCTTGAAAAATGCTATTTTTTCTCATGCCTTTGCCAGATGGACAACCTTACAATTCAAACTGCTTTCCATTCTGGTGAGTGCTTTCTTTTATCCTCATTCTTCAGTACACAAATCTGCCTGCCTAATATTTTTGGACTGGCTGAGAAGCTCAGGTGAGGTAAGATTCAGGGGCATTTACTCTGGATAGTATCTGTATACTCAGTAGTTTATACACTTTCCCAACAAGCCTACCATTTTTCTAAGTATTCTTTCGTTTGTCTTCATAGCATGGTAGACACTATTATTATTTTTAAAAGTTAGTGAAGTATAATATTCACATTGAAAATTGCACATATAAGCATGCAGCTCAACACATTTTTACAAACTGAGCACCAGATCACGAAATAGATTTTCATAATCACACCGGGAGCTCTCTGTGATCTTTTAGTTGCTACCAGTTACTACCTAACTCAAATAAGGGTAACCAATCTCAGGACTTTTTCACATCGAGGTTAATTTGGACTGTTTTTGTACTTTATATAACTGAAATTGTACAATATGTGTTTCTTAGTGACTTGTTTCATCAATGGTATTTTTGTGTGAAACATATATTTGCATGTAGTTGCTAATCATATATTCTTACTACTTTATAGTAAACTTGTGCAAATATGTCACACTTTATTTTCTATTCTATTATTGAGAATTCGATTAGCAGTTTATTTTCTATTCTATTATTGAGAATTTGATTATTTTCCAGTTTGGGGCTATTATGAATACTTCTGCTTAAAACATTCTAAAAATAACATTTGATGAATATAAGGAAACATTTCATTTGGGCATATGACCCATATGAAATTACCATTTTTGTAAATAACAAACAATTGAATATTAGCAATTTCAAAGGGTTTAATATAATACATAGGATTAGAATTGTTGAGTTCCATTGTGCACATACGTTTTTGTTTAATAGATACTGCCAAAGAATCTGCTAAAATTATTGTACCAATTTATTTATCCACCTACCAGCAGTGTATTACTGTTGGGCTATGCCACAATCTTTCTAATTTGATATATTTCTTTTTAAAATTTTAACTATTCAATAGATGTTTAATGGTATCTCAGTACTGCTTTATATTTTATTTCACTAATGAAATTAAGCCCCCTTTTACATATTTGACAATTTGGATATACTTTTCTGTAAAATATGTTAAGGACCTTGTCAATTTTTCATTGAGTTGTCTCTATTTTGTTTGGATTTGAGTTTATTGTGTGTGTATGTATGTGTATGTGTGTGTTGTTCATGCATGTTTATTATTGATATAGTGAGTCATATATCTTTTGGGAATGTCTTTTCCAACTGTATGGATTGCCTTTTCATTTGCTTAATGGTGTTTTCTGCTGAAAAAAGTACTTAAATTCAATGTAGTCTGATTTGTCAATTATTTTTCTTTTATGGTTAGTCTTAATGGGTCTGATTTAAGAAATCTTCTCCTATTCAAAGTCACCAAGATATTTTCCTATCTTTTCTTAAATTAGCTCTATTTTATGTCTTTTACATTTAAATATTTGATTCAAATGCAATTAATTTTTGTGTATGAAAATTATGTAAGGGCCAGTATATATTTTTCCATATGGATATATAGAATCATTTATTTAAAAGTTTATACTTGTCCTGCTGAACTGCAGTGTTGTCTTTATCATAAATCAGGTGAACGTATATGTGTACATTTTTTCCCAAAATCAGTAACATTATTTTAAATGTCATAAATGGTAGCAAGACTTTATTCTTTGGTGGTAGACTTGGTATTTTTAAAGAGTCAAAATTTATTTGAAGCTATGTGTAGGAACAATGAGCAAATTGGACAAAAATTAAAAATAAGTTAATCATCTGGTAATTTCTTAAATGGCTAAATTAATCTCCAGTGTGGTTTATAAACTTCTGAAGTCAATCCACATGAAGAGTTTCAAAAATATTCAAGCAGTGTCACTATCACTAAACTAGCATGCAATGATGACACTACTACAAACACTAGAATGTTCACTCAGACAATTCTGTATTTTGTTGATATATCTTACAAATAATGCTAAAAAGCTTTAATTGTTGTCTGTTTTGATATTAGTAGTAATTCAAGCAATATATAAAACGTAATGTGCCATTTAAAATAGTTATAAATCTATCATGTATTATATGTAATTCTCATTTGTTAATATTTTAAATATTGTCATATATGTTGGTTCACTTAAGCCTTGGAGGTATCTCATTATAAAAAGTGTGTAATTTACTTACATATTTTACTTACCACAGATTTGTCTCAATTCTTGATCTGATTTTATACTTTCTTTGCCATTAGCTTCTTGTTGTCTTTTCCTTCATTTTTCTTTCTTGCTACATCTTTTCTTTTTATTCTCACATTCTCACCTGAAGTTCTAGCAGGCTGCAATCAGGAGCAGTAAATAACAATTTAGGTTGGCTTAACTTCAAGTTTGACTTTTAAAAATGTTGGAGAATTTTAGAATCCTATATTTTGTAAAAATAACAAGAAGGTAGCTGGTTAAAATGTTACTGGGGGCCGGCCCGGTGGCGCACTGCTATAGTGCGCCGCTTGTGAAGCGTGGCGGCACTCCCACCCGAGGATTCGGATCCCACATACAGACCGGTTCCCGCTCACTGGCTGAGAGAGGCGTGGGAGCAACAC
>NW_007733010.1:69284-69671 GCF_000696425.1 Galeopterus variegatus | reverse complement strand
TTCTCAATAAAGAATCTGGCTGGGATGAAGGAGGAGGAACTGTAATTTGAGGGCTCTAAGGAGTCTGAAAAGTGTGGTTACAAAATAAAAGGAGGAAACACTCAGACAGGCATAGAGAGATACTTAAAACAAGCTCATCTCCTTCTTTCCTTGGCCTGAATTCTGTTCTGCCTGCTAGAGGAGTGGAGAGCTTCCTTATATACTTGGGGAGGCAAAAAGAAGCCCTTTGTTCCTCCTTCAGTCATGAAGGATTCTTCTGTATTTGGTGTAGATGGGAACAGCACAGAAGTGATCACAGTGCTCCTCTGACACTTTGTGATGATTTTCACCAGCTTTATGACAAGAATGAAACCCAATAATAGAATTACAGTATAACATCAAGAACAT
>NW_007733010.1:66999-69197 GCF_000696425.1 Galeopterus variegatus | reverse complement strand
CACCAGCTTTATGACAAGAATGAAACCCAATAATAGAATTACAGTATAACATCAAGAACATCTTTGTTTGCACAGCAGCTATTTGTTCAGCTAAAGAATCCTCTGGATGACTGGATATTGTGTGTTTTTAAAACCCTACCAGATAATTCAGAGTGAATGTGTTTGGCTTATTAAGCAATAATTTACCTATCAATAGACTGATCTGACAATAATTTACCTATCAATATACTGATCTGACTCTATTCCTCCTCCCCATTCCCCCCTTCACTTGCCCAAATTCAACAGGTCAATGGAGTCAAATCATCAGGCTTAATTTATCCACATGTATTTTACATCAGTCACTTTAATAAATTTTAAAATAAAAATATCAGTGCTGAGTATTGATCACGACACTGCAAAATTAAATAAAATTCATGAGATCAAGTACCAATCCTCTTTGGAGAAAAATTAATTTTACCTCTCATGTCACTCTGGAAATCTCATTACAGACGTTAAAATTCTGTGAAATAAATTGCTTTAGCTTTATTCAAACATATAATCAAAATTAAAATTTCCCCAAAGTTATTAAAATTTGGTTGGTGTAATAACTCAAATTTATAATCACAGAAGTTAAAAATTAAAAAAATAATAATAGTTCATTAATTTCTTGAGCATTCAGTTGAGTTTCTGGGCTACATCAGAACTAAATGCCAAGGAGTGTATTTCACTCACCACTCACCCTTCACAATATTCTTCCACGTATTCTAAATCGTATTTGAAAGGTACCCCTTAACATAAATCATTTTAGGAATAATGATTTTTCTTACTAAAATGAAAACAAAATATATTTGAAATAGTACCTTTTCTTATAAAATCACATTTGCAACTAAATTCTCGACAATTTTTGGTAAAAATTAGTTGGTAATACTGAATTATTAGAAGTTTCTAAAACATTTTCCTGTCCTCTTTTCGGCCTCTAGCTTGGTTTCATTTCATGATTTGCAGAGAATAAAATGAGTGAAAATAACATATTATGATTACTCATTTGTTAACAAAAATAAAATTATTTAAACAAAACCGTCTGAAAGAAAAAAAAATATGTAAAACAGGTAAAAAACAATATGGCCCAATGAAAATTTGGGTAGCCCATCCTTGCCCTGACTTCCTGTCATTCCCAAGAGTTCTGAACAGTGAAGTGTGAAACTTGATAAAGCCATGAATTGATTTCACAGAAATATTTTTCAGTCTAAAAGTTTCATGATACTGTACTTAATTCAAGCTTTGTTTCAGATATTCATTTCTTAAACCTCAATTAATTATTGATTCACTATGATACACTAAGAAGACACAGACTGATGAATGTCTTTACTCACTGATGGCTATATTCATAAATGGAGAGGCATTCAATTATTCACTTACCACTATATGTGTTTTACATTTAAAGTACTTGGGAAGCTGCGTCTGTAAGCACAAGGTTGAAAGCTAAGCATGGGTTTTTATACCACAAGGGCTGATAAACCTACCAAAAGGATGTCCCATCAAGCTCTTTTTACATGGAACCTCTCAAAAAGAATACATCTACATGGGCTTCTTATTTTCTGCAAAATCATCCAAATACATGGACATTTTAAAAATTCTCCCTCTTTCATTTTTCTTAGATGCCCCAAGGAGTACCTTCATTCATGTTTTTATTTGCCATTCTGCTCTATTCTCCATTTCAACCCATTGCTAAAGAAACACTTCAATTTGGCAAATATTTGAGTGCTTACTACATGTGAAGCTCTCTGTTACATGCTATGAAGAATTTTTAAAAGTTAAATAATAAGCCATTCCTTAAATCAATGAACTCAGAGTTAATTATAAATTTTTCAGGTATATATGGATTATGTTTTCTTAATTCCATTTTTAAAAAAACTAATAACTGATTCTGATAACTGGTGACTAGTAATGGTGGTAGGGATTGCTAAATTATTTTTAAGCAAATATTTAAATTGCCCTCTCTCTGTCTCCATACGTCAGAAGTATAATTCCCCACCCTGCAAAGGTTGGGCTTGGCCATGCAACTTGTGCCAGCCAATGGCAGATGGATGGATAAGTTTCAAGCAGAGATGTTAGAAGGCACTGCATGTTTCCACCACTCCTCTTTCGTCCTGACCTTCACCACGATAGCATTACCTTACAGTGAGAGAGTCCCCCTCCCATCTGAGAACTAGAAAGTG
>NW_007733010.1:65366-65947 GCF_000696425.1 Galeopterus variegatus | reverse complement strand
TGAGAATTCTGGTGTAATACTTACTGTTCTTCTTTTGTAGGTAAAGTGTTTTTTGTTCTTCCTTTGTTTTCTAAGATTTTCTATTTTACTTTGTTTTCCTGCAGTTCAAATACAATATGCCTAGATATTTTGGTATTTCTCCTGCTTGTTATTCTCTGAACTTCTCAAATCTGTGGTTTGATGTCTGTCATTAATTTAGGATCATTTTTGGCCATTATTTCTTCAAATATTTCATCTGATCCTTTTTCTTTTTTTTTTTCCCTCTTTTTTCTCCTTTTGGTATTCCAATTGCATGTATGTTGTACTTCATGTGTGTATGTCTGTGTCATTGTGTATCAGTCTTGACTACTCTGTTCGTTTTTTGTTTGTTTGTTTTTTNTTGCTTATCTGACAAAGTATTCATTTCTTCTTCACCCTCAAAGGATAATTTCAATGGATAAAGAATTCTAGATTGATGAGATTTTTCTTTCAACACTTTGAATATTTCACTTCACCCTTTTCTTGCTTGTATGACGTCTGGTGAGAATTCTGGTGTAATACTTACTGTTCTTCTTTTGTAGGTAAAGTGTTTTTTGTTCTTC
>NW_007733010.1:55882-64866 GCF_000696425.1 Galeopterus variegatus | reverse complement strand
TGCTAACCTTGTTTATTTTTCTCTCCTGTTGTTTCTGTGTTTTCTAAATGTTCTTTCTTAAGTAGAGGCTGTGTTTCGCTGCTTTTTCAGTTGTATTCCAGTGTTATGCTGAAGCCCTATTGGTATAGTGGAAAGGTGTGGAGGAGAGGAAAAATTCTATACTTCTGTGATTAAATCTCAATCTTTTAGTGGATCTGAGTCCCTTGGCTATGACTTCAACAGTATTTCCTATTTTTTCCCCTTCTCTTAGTTGAGACAGGAGGGTAAGAATGGACTAGAGTGGGTAAATGCCCTTTCTCCAGGTAAGATAAGGCTCTGATAAAGTGGTTTCCTTTGGAGAATAAGTCTTTGTTGTGAATAATTCTCTCAGTGTATTTAAAATGTTTGATTTCCCCCTTCCCCTTTCCTAAATTTGAGTGGATTTTTCTCAGATCTTCACCATGAGGACCTGGAGTACTTCCTGCAGGTAACACCCATGAAAGTGTGTGTTCCCCTGAGATTGGATCCCCAGAAGTTCTGTTCTCAAGCCTCCAGCAATTTGTCAAAATTACTGTTTAAGTGTTTCTATTAGTTTATGGATCTAGTAACTTCTGCTCTAAGTAAGATATCTCAGCTATAATTCTCTGTATTGGCTTGTCTTTCCAGACATCAGGGTGGAGGTTTACCCTGTGATCTCATTCTCTGATGAGTGTAGGAAGTTTGTTTGTGTTTTTTATTTGTTCATTTGTTTATTTGTAGCTGTTTTTTTTTAAAGGATGGATGTGATAACATTCAAGCTCTTTACAAGTCAGAGCTAAGATTGGAAGTTCCTGGTGTTGATTATTTTAAATTTCTGTTCTGTCTTGCGCTTTGATACAGTTAAATTATTCTTTCTTTGTTGTATTCTTATATTGGACAAGGGTTTGAGAGTTACAGAATCAGGATTATGCCTCATTTTATATTATGTTTTTGGATTGTTTACATTCACATGAGTAGTTTATATCAATGGAGTACAGTTCTTGTTTTAAGTTTACTGTGCAGCAGAGGCATTCATGCAGTTAATTAAACCATACACACACACTCACAAATATACATACAGACATCCCTTGGTATCTGTGCAGGATTGGTTCCAAGNCGTATCTGTTAGTGTTTTCTGTTTCTCCTATTTTCTTTCCATTCTTTCTTAGTGTTTCAACCTCTCTGCTTGCATTACCCGTCTGTTCTTACATGTTGTCTATTTTTCCATTAGAACCCTTAACATTAATCATGTGTTAATTTAAACTTAATTTAAATTCCTTGTCTGATAGTTTCCAAATCTGCATCATATATGAGTCTGGTTCTGATGTTTGCTTTTTCTCTTCAGATTGCATTTCTTGCCTTTTTGCATGCTTTATAATATTTTTGTTTGAACTTGGCCATAATATATTGGATAATAGGAAATGAGGTAAATAGACATTTAATGTAGGTGGTGTGTTAATCAGGCTAGGAGCTGGGCTGTACTTAATGTTTATTGTAGCTATTGTTTCCTTTGCTAACCTTGTTTATTTTTCTCTCCTGTTGTTTCTGTGTTTTCTAAATGTTCTTTCTTAAATAGAGGCTGTGTTTTGCTGCTTTTTCAGTTGTATTCCAGTGTTATGCTGAAGCCCTATTGGTATAGTGGAAAGGTGTGGAGGAGAGGAAAAATTCTATACTTCTGTGATTAAATCTCAATCTTTTAGTGGATCTGAGTCCCTTGGCTGTGACTTCAACAGTATTTCCTATTTTTTCCCCTTCTCTTAGTTGAGACAGGAGGGTAAGAATGGACTAGAGTGGGTAAATGCCCTTCCTCCAGGTAAGATAAGGCTCTGATAAAGTGGTTTCCTTTGGAGAATAAGTCTTTGTTGTGAATAATTCTCTCAGTGTATTTAAAATGTTTGATTTTCCCCTTCCCCTTTCCTAAATTTGAGCGGATTTTTCTCAGATCTTCACCATGAGGACCTGGAGTAGTTCCTGCAGGTAACACCCATGAAAGTGTGTGTTCCCCTGAGACTGGATCCCCAGAAGTTCTGTTCTCAAGCCTCCAGCAATTTGTCAAAATTACTGTTTAAGTTTTTCTATTAGTTTATGGATCTAGTAACTTCTGCTCTAAGTAAGATATCTCGGCTATAATTCTCTGTATTGGCTTGTCTTTCCAGACATCAGGGTGGAGGTTTATCCTGTGATCTCATTCTCTGATGAGTGTAGGAAGTTTGTTTGTGTTTTTTATTTGTTCATTTGTTTATTTGTAGCTGTTTTTTTTAAAGGATGGATGTGATAACATTCAAGCTCTTTACAAGTCAGAGCTAAATTGGAAGTTCCTGGTGTTGATTATTTTAAATTTCTGTTCTGTCTTGCACTTTGATACAGTTAAATTATTCTTTCTTTGTTGTATTCTTATATTGGACAAGGGTTTGAGAGTTACAGAAGCAGGATTATGCCTCATTTTACATTATGTTTTTGGATTGTTTACATTCACATAAGTAGTTTATATCAATGGAGTACAGTTCTTGTTTTAAGTTTACTGTGCAAAAGAGGCATTCATGCAGTTAATTAAACCATATACACACACTCACAAATATACATACAGACATCCCTTGGTATCTGTGCAGGATTGGTTCCAAGACATCCATGGATACTAAAATATTTGAATTCTCAAGTCCTTACATAAAATTATGCAGTATGTGCAAATAACCTACATACGTCTTCCTTTATACTTCAAATCATCTCTAAATTACTTATGGTATTTGATACAATGTAAATGCAATGTAAATAGTTGTATACTGTATTTTTATTTATATTATTTTTTATTGTTGTGTTGTTATTTTTTATTTTTTTCAAATATTTTAAATCTACAGTTGGTTGAATAGTAGGCTGCAGAACCCAGAAATATAGAGGGCCCACTGTGTTTAATACCATGTTGGCCACCTACCTTTAATTAATCTAATATACCAGGAGTAGATCCTTTATTCTAAAATAGCACTACCAGTTCTGTGTTAACTAAGGACTAAGTGACAATGTTTGCTTGAAGGCTTATTCAGAGACAAGGCAACATTTTAATCTTTTTTGAATTTTAATTTGGACTTTTGCTCTATTTTTTAATCCTGTTGTGGAACATTTGTATTTTGGTATTACACAGAAGCTCTCAATTCTTAGGATGACTTAAGGAAAGAATACCAATAATGCGAAAATTGTGTAACCACTGTGATGTGGCAGAGAAACTGAAGGTTGAAATATTTTGGAAGATACTACTGTACCAGGTATATTATTAGAGTGCAGAGTAAACTGATAAACCATTCAAGTCCAACCACATCAAATATAATCAAGTTAATTTTATATTACTCTTCAGATTAAGTACTTCAAATTCTTGAATTTCTGTTCAATTAACATTGTTAAAAGTTACAATAGTTATTAGAGGATATACATTAATTCTCTTGGTGGCTATCTAGAGACAAAGAGGATATAAAATGAAAGTATAATATTTATTAGGATGTTAGACGATGTGATGGCAGATGAAAATGAATTAAACATAATTAGATTACCATGCAAATAGAACAATGTTAGAAATTATAACTAGTAACATAAAGTGATAATTTTATACTTCTATCTGTGTAATATTATCATCATAACTTTAAATTACACTTATACTCACATAGACATATACTATGTAAACACACACGCACACCTCAACCAAATATTACCTAAAGTTTCCTGGCTACTGGAGACCTTGATGAGACTGGCTAAATGTCTCATTTCACGTTTATGAAACAGCAAAGGTATAATTTCTTAAATTCCTAGTCACCTCTGGTTATAGTTTTTTTTGTTCATAAAGGCTTTCTTTGTATTTGTTATTTTACGCCTCTTTATATTTTGCATCACAGGGCTGGGGTGGGGAGAGAGAGAAAAGGAGAGGGCCAGGAAAAGGAGGAGGGAAAAAGGAAGGGAAAAGAAGAAACAGAGGTGGAAGAAATGCACGAGGAAGAGGAGGGGGAAGGGAAGCAGAAGGGAGGGGAGGAAAGGAGAGAGAGAGAGTCATTTGCCTTATTTCCCCAACTTCTCTGTGCATGCAACTACAAATATAAATGTGCTGCTTGTGTAGCTTGATTGGTCATGGGGTTAGATATCAAAACATATTCCACATGAAGCAACGTAAAACCGCACATAGACTTTCCCATTCAGAATCCTTTCCTCAGCCTGACATAGGGTATTTGGAGATTTTCATGGGAAACATCACTTCACTTAGCACCAAGTTTTCCTCCATCTCCTTGTTTCTCTCTTTTGTCTGAACTCTTTCTTTTCTGCCCCATCATTAGGGAACAAATATTAATATCTAGTTTTCTCATATAAAGCAGTTCACCCTCTCGTTTGTTGTCTTGGTTCTTTCTGACATTCATCATCCAAGGCAGTTCTTAAAGACATTCTCCAAAAATTCTTCACAAATTCTGTTGTTAATTATTAATAAAATATAGTCGGCCAGTCTCTCTCTCTCTCCTTCTCTGTCTCTGTCTCTCTCTCTGCCTCCCCCTTCTTTCTCTGTACCCCAATCCTCTTTTTCAAACATGCAAACACAGTGACACACAAGCACAAAAACAGTGTCAGAACTTTGACCCACCAAGGTTGTTGAGAAAATACTAACTAAACTTCATCAATAATGGAGATTAAATTCAGGCCAATTAGTAGGAATAGTTGTCGTTAAAATTACTATTTAGATTCTATTTTTATGGGCATATTAAAAAAGAGCCCAGAACATATGTCATTAGAATTTCTCATAATTGGATTTTTGGTTTCCTAAAAGGAAGAGTAAACAAGTCAGGGGGGATAAAAAAGGCTCATGGGCATGGTTAGAGGAAAGGAAACCATGTGTGTGCACTTATGTTGGTAGACTTTAGGGGTAAAGCTCCTCAACTGGGATGAGTAAAGTGTTAAGTAGAACCCTTTCAGACATATGTAGACTGATTTCCCTGATCATTTTAGGCATTTGAGGAATCAAAGGGACTAAGACATACATCACAGTGCAGAATATATAAACTTGATTTAATTTTGTTCTAATACAATTGTATCTGGATGTGTTACTCTTCACACTGAAAAATAGTGAGCACTTATTAGTAGGCAGTTATTAACTATTTTAATTAATATATATTTCTCAAGATGTTCCACACAATTGGTGATGTGCTGAGGACACAATAATAAATAAGAAATGGATAAGAAATAATGCCCTTGAACTTTTTAAGATAGTGGAGGAAACAAACATAAAAGCAGATAATTGTAGTTCAGTGTATTAATTGCCCTAAAATTATTTTTCTTATTAGGAATAATATGCCCAAGTCAATTTCCTTATTCTGGATTTCCATTTACCAGCTAATCTACCTCCACATCTGAGTTATATGGCTTCTGACACATGACACGTGGGTTTGGGTAAGGTGAGAGCTCTGTTCAGAAAGCTGTGTTTGTAGCTTCAGAAAACACTAGTATTGGGCTCCCTACATTGTGGGGTGAATGATGGATTAATGACTAGCAGTACTGGAAGGCTGAGGTAAGAACCAGAAGGCAGTGGAATATCAGGAAAAGCTTAGTGTGTTTACATTTCTGTGTCATCTGTTGGAGTGGGGTAGAGTCAGGGCTTGTTAACTCTCTGAGTGTGCCAGGGATCCCTGATTCTTAGAAAGCCAAGAAATAAATTAATGATTGAACTCAGTCTTTCCTTACTCCAGAGACTGAGAGAGAGCTAGGAGACTTTTTCACCCTCTCACTAGAATCTTTTAGATGAGCACCAATTTCTAATTCTAATTTGTTCTAATTTATTAATTTATTTTTATGTGTTATTAAATATATATTTGCCTATCCCAAAATCATGAAGATATTCATTACTGTTACATTCTAAAGGTTTTATACATTTTAAAATCGTTCACACTAGGATATAAAACCTTGATATTTCTATATCATGTTAGGTAGCATTCATGATGCAATGTTATCCATATGGCTACCAGTTACAGAAATGACTTTGCTTTCCCCACTGCTTTGCAAAGCCAACTTTGTCATAAATCAAGTGTAATTAAGATTATACAGATTTATGGGGTACTGTGTGATATTTCTATACATGAATACAATATGTAATGATCAAATCAGGTCAATCAACACATCTATCACTTCAAATATTTATTACTTCTTTATTTTGGGAACATTTGAAATCATCTCTTTTAGTTAATTAAAAGTATGCAATAAATTGTTGTTAATTATAGTCACTCTACAGTGCTATAAAACACTAGATAATTTTTATTGTCAAATGAATTTTAAAATCACCTTGTCAATTTTTAGAATAAACTGTGAGCATTTTATTGTGATTGCACTGAATCTATTAAGCCAATTTAAAGATGATTACTATCATTATAATAATGAATCTTTCAGTTCATGAATACAGTATATTTTTGTATCTATATAATATTCTTTAAATTTTCTCAATGATGCTTTCAATGTCCTCTATAAAATTGTTACAGAGATTAATCAAGTTTCAGTGTTATGTTATTTTACTCCAGAGATAATTTACCTCAGCATTTTGGAAACAACTAACGTAGAGGTAGGTCACTTTTAAGCCAATCAGTGATTGAGTTGATTTGAAGCTAGTCTTTAGTTGCTTTTTATGTATTTTTATTTCTAGTATATGTTAAATAGATTCATTCTTACCATAAAGGAAAGAAATCTTACAAATGTTTAAGCAGAATGAGAGTCTTGCAGAAGTAGTATATTTACGATGCTGACTCATAAGATGCCGGGTGTAAGTGTGAATGGGTTGGAAAAATATGACCCTAAAATTTCTAACATAAATCACTGGGAAGATGGTGATATTTTTAAATAAAATAGAAAATATATGTGGAGCTCAGGCTTAAGAGACAAGAAAATTATTTTGGTTTTGATCTTTTTGGAGGACGGGTAATATCTGTGTGCACATATCCCATGCAGAGTTTAATACTGTTGCTTAGAGCTCAGTAGAGAAATTAGGGCCAAAATAGGGATTTGAACCAAATTGAAAATAAATATGCAGAAATGTACAATTACTTGGATAAACCAAACCGATTTTGGATGGGTAAACTTGTTTTCTTTGAAGGTTTTTACATTTTTATATATTTATACTTAATTTCTACCACATTTTTATATGAGGCCTTTCAATAAATAGAACAGATTCTTGACATCATTTTTTATTTAAAAAATAAGAGTTATTTAAATCAAGTACTAAGTGTAGGTTGACTAAAAGTTATATGTAGTGTTCTCTATGTTGGTAAAATGAGCCATCACAAGGTACAGAAATTCAGGTTTCACGAAGGCTCTATAAAGACATTTCAGAATATTGGACAGTATAGTATGTCTGCCACTGGAAGTTTTTTTCTGATGTTTCAATGAACATGTGTATCAGTATATGGTTTGAGTATCATATTCAAGTCATGGTTTCTGTATAGACACAGACTGAGACACCCAAGATCCATCAAAAATAAATAAATTATACTTCACTTAGTAAAACTTCTCAATAGATATTGTATAAGTCAAAAAATGGAATGCATTATATTCAATTCATCAATAATGAAAATGGAATGCAATTCTCAGAGTTTGAAAGAGATGTTAGATAGTACCTAACCCAGTAGTATTCAACTCGGGTTGCACATTAGAATCACCTGAGATCTTCCAAACAATGCTCAGTCCTTACCCTAGATTAATAATTCCAAAATCTTTGGGGGTGGGGTCCAGATGTCAATAGTTTTTTAAGTTCCTAATGTAATTCCAAAGTACAGTCAGTGATGAAAACCAGCAATCGAATTCAAACCTCTCAATTACAAATGAGAAAATTCAGAGCCAGAGAAGTTAAGTGATTTGCTTAAAGACTCACAGTTACAATGACTAGTAGATATATGAAAAAAATGCTCAGCATCTCTAATCATCAGGGAAATGGAAATTAAAACCACAATGAGTTATCACCACTTACCTGTTAGAATGGCTATTATCAAAAGACAAATAATAACAAATGTTGGTGAGGATGTGGAGAAAAGTTGGTGGGAATGTAAATTAGTATAGCCATTTTGAAAAGTAGTATGGAAGTTCCTCAAAAAACTAGAAATAGAATTATCATATGATCCAACAATCCCACTTCTGAGTATATATCCACAGGAATTGAAATTGGTATGTCAAAGAGATATTTGCACCACCGTGTTTATTTCAGAATTATTCCCAATAGCCAAGACATGGAAGCAACCTGTGTCTGTCAACAAATACATGGATAACAAAAATGTGGTATATATACAAAAAGGAATACTAAAAACCCTTAAGAAGGAAGTAAATTCTGTCATTCCCAATAGCATAGATGAGACTGAGGGCATTATGCTAAGTGTAGTAAGCCAGGCACAGAAAGACAAATTCTGTATGACCTCACTTATATGTCAAATCTAAAAAAGATGATCTCATAGTAACAGAATAGAAAGGTAGTTAACAGAGGCTGGGGATAGGGAGAAAGCTGGGGAAAGGGGATATGTTGATCAAAAGATTTGATCTAACTCTAACAAAGTTTAAGTTAGACTGAAAGAGGAAGTTTTAGTGATCTACTGCACTGCACAGTAGCCACAGTTAGTACTAATATATATTTCGAGATTGCTAAAATAATAGATTTTTAACATTGTCACCACACACACACAAAAGTTATGTTGGTGAGGTGATGAATATGTTAATTAGCTTGACTTAATCTTTCTACAATGTATACATAGATCAATACATCACACTGTACCTCATCACTATACACAATTAATACCTGACAATTAAAAATAAATGAATAAATAAATAAATAAAAGATAACTAATTTTAAAGTTAGAAATAGGACCGAGGTAGGGCTTTATATCTTTCACTCCAGTATACTCTGTGTACCATGCAGCAAGTGCATATACCACAGAATTTTGCCTAGTACTATGAGCTGTTTAGGCTAAATGAAATAAAGTTACGTAGTGGTAAGGGGG
>NW_007733010.1:42013-54882 GCF_000696425.1 Galeopterus variegatus | reverse complement strand
AAGAGGTCCAAAGATTCCACCATGCTATTCATATGTTTTATTTGTAGGAATTATATCAATAAAATGCTGATAATAATTTTTATATTATTAATGAATTCTAAATATCTAAAAAACATATCTAAAAGATAAATCTATGCAATAGAAACCATTAACAATGGTATTACAGAATCAAAATTTTAAATCATATATATCCTAAAGAGATATAAAATTATTATTATTAAAATGTCATGAAACAAATAATTACTTAGTATATTCAGTATGCTTTTTATATGAGGCCTTTCAATAAATAGAACAGATTCTTGACATCATTTTTTATTTAAAAAATAAGAGTTATTTAAATCAAGTACTAAGTGTAGGTTGACTAAAAGTTATATGTAGTGTTCTCTATGTTGGTAAAATGAGCCATCACAAGGTACAGAAATTCAGGTTTCACGAAGGCTCTATAAAGACATTTCAGAATATTGGACAGTATAGTATGTCTGCCACTGGAAGTTTTTTTCTGATGTTTCAATGAACATGTGTATCAGTATATGGTTTGAGTATCATATTCAAGTCATGGTTTCTGTATAGACACAGACTGAGACACCCAAGATCCATCAAAAATAAATAAATTATACTTCACTTAGTAAAACTTCTCAATAGATATTGTATAAGTCAAAAAATGGAATGCATTATATTCAATTCATCAATAATGAAAATGGAATGCAATTCTCAGAGTTTGAAAGAGATGTTAGATAGTACCTAACCCAGTAGTATTCAACTCGGGTTGCACATTAGAATCACCTGAGATCTTCCAAACAATGCTCAGTCCTTACCCTAGATTAATAATTCCAAAATCTTTGGGGGTGGGGTCCAGATGTCAATAGTTTTTTAAGTTCCTAATGTAATTCCAAAGTACAGTCAGTGATGAAAACCAGCAATCGAATTCAAACCTCTCAATTACAAATGAGAAAATTCAGAGCCAGAGAAGTTAAGTGATTTGCTTAAAGACTCACAGTTACAATGACTAGTAGATATATGAAAAAAATGCTCAGCATCTCTAATCATCAGGGAAATGGAAATTAAAACCACAATGAGTTATCACCACTTACCTGTTAGAATGGCTATTATCAAAAGACAAATAATAACAAATGTTGGTGAGGATGTGGAGAAAAGTTGGTGGGAATGTAAATTAGTATAGCCATTTTGAAAAGTAGTATGGAAGTTCCTCAAAAAACTAGAAATAGAATTATCATATGATCCAACAATCCCACTTCTGAGTATATATCCACAGGAATTGAAATTGGTATGTCAAAGAGATATTTGCACCACCGTGTTTATTTCAGAATTATTCCCAATAGCCAAGACATGGAAGCAACCTGTGTCTGTCAACAAATACATGGATAACAAAAATGTGGTATATATACAAAAAGGAATACTAAAAACCCTTAAGAAGGAAGTAAATTCTGTCATTCCCAATAGCATAGATGAGACTGAGGGCATTATGCTAAGTGTAGTAAGCCAGGCACAGAAAGACAAATTCTGTATGACCTCACTTATATGTCAAATCTAAAAAAGATGATCTCATAGTAACAGAATAGAAAGGTAGTTAACAGAGGCTGGGGATAGGGAGAAAGCTGGGGAAAGGGGATATGTTGATCAAAAGATTTGATCTAACTCTAACAAAGTTTAAGTTAGACTGAAAGAGGAAGTTTTAGTGATCTACTGCACTGCACAGTAGCCACAGTTAGTACTAATATATATTTTGAGATTGCTAAAATAATAGATTTTTAACATTGTCACCACATACACACAAAAGTTAAGTTGGTGAGGTGATGAATATGTTAATTAACTTGACTTAATCTTTCTACAATGTATACATAGATCAATACATCACACTGTACCTCATCACTATACACAATTAATACCTGACAATTAAAAATAAATGAATAAATAAATAAATAAAAGATAACTAATTTTAAAGTTAGAAATAGGACCGAGGTAGGGCTTTATATCTTTCACTCCAGTATACTCTGTGTACCATGCAGCAAGTGCATATACCACAGAACTTTACCTAGTACTATGAGCTGTTTAGGCTAAATGAAATAAAGTTACGTAGTGGTAAGGGGGTGCTTTGTTAGGTGGGCACTGCTATGCAGTTGCCATATATTGTCTATTATTTTAATGTGTTTTCTTAAGGCGGCCAAAAGTTTTAGAGTGTTAAAGAGGTCCAAAGATTCCACCATGCTATTCATATGTTTTATTTGTAGGAATTATATCAATAAAATGCTGATAATAATTTTTATATTATTAATGAATTCTAAATATCTAAAAAACATATCTAAAAGATAAATCTATGCAATAGAAACCATTAACAATGGTATTACAGAATCAAAATTTTAAATCATATATATCCTAAAGAGATATAAAATTATTATTATTAAAATGTCATGAAACAAATAATTACTTAGTATATTCAGTATGCTCTCCATGTGTTAATACACTTAACTAGGTAAATCTTTGAGGCTACCCAGGGTCTTTTGTTATTCTCTGTTATCCTCTATGTTCTCTCTGGGAATTTATCAATATGAAATCTGAGAAGCTCAAAGAAAATTGTGCTTTTGACATCAGAGACTTGAAAAACAAAAAGGACTAATATAAATCTGCTTCAGATAAAACAAATCTGTGATTTTGGTTTTAACGCCACTGAAGTTTTTGATGACAACTGACAATAGCAGAGAATTATTAATGTCTCATGAGAGGCAAGATCATTTTGGATATTAAAAAAAAAGTATCTATAAAGGAAAAAAAAAGAGTTGCTTATAAACAGTGTAGGAAGCCAAAATAATCATTTTCTTTAGAAATAGATTATTTCTTCCATCGAAAATATATTTTACATACGTTTCAGTTTTATTTTTCCCTCACAGATTTTGTTTACGTAATAAAGAATCATGAAATAAAAATATACAAAATCTTCTCTCGTTTATTTCATTTAGTCCATATAAAGGAGAATCTCCAAAAATATCATGGATCTTATACATTTTGGTCACAAAAAAAATGTATCATTGTAACTTTGGTTCCTATTTAATGGATTTTCAAAATCCATTAAATATACTCAGATTTTTGAAACAAATATTCAGCTTTTAAAACAGTATTTAAAACATTATCAAATATCTTCTTTCTATGCAACAATTGCATTGTATGATTTAAAAAATTACTCCGGTTACTATAATTGTGCCATCTATCCCTATTTACTTTCTAATCAGTATTTTCTCACATTATCTCACCATACATAATGACTTAAATACTACATGCCATCAGTGTGTCCATTTCTCCACTCTAACTCTTCCCTGCTTGTATCTTTCATTATCAAGCCATAAGTAAAATTTTGATCAACTGTTGCAGGACCCCTCAGTAAGCACAATTTCGTAAAACAAATTTCTTGTTTAAGTGGACCATGTGGGAGAAGACATATGCTTAACTATTAGAGTAGTATTGGTACTTTTTTAAAAAGTTAAGACAATAAAAACACAGAAAATGATAAGAAAAATAAAACAAAAGAAACAAACAATAACAAGCTTTTTATTCCATTTGAAATTATTATGAGTGTTACAGAACAATTAAGGTTGGGAATAAGGCATATAAAAATGTTATCGTAAATAACATTTGCTTAATATCCTTTCCTCCACTTATATTTCTATGAATTCTGTTGTCAAATTGACTCATCAGTATTGGAAAAGAAACCTCAAGTGGTTAACAGGAAAGAAATGCAAGAGAGAAATGCATACACACACATGTCCACACACAAGTGAAGACCACAGATTTCAGGAATAATGAAA
This sequence comes from Galeopterus variegatus, assembly GCF_000696425.1. Classification (NCBI taxonomy): domain Eukaryota; kingdom Metazoa; phylum Chordata; class Mammalia; order Dermoptera; family Cynocephalidae; genus Galeopterus; species Galeopterus variegatus. Next base: position 51,064 of record NW_007733010.1, on the reverse strand, counting down.
AGGCAAATGAAAGCCCTGTGCAACTTTAGGGCTGTGATGGAAGAAGAGTTTGGGAAATGAAGGTATGAGCATTTCAATTGGGTATTTGGGGAATAGAGAGGATATGTAAATAGGAAGTGAAAGGAGAAGAATAGAAAGGTTTATTCGAGGTTGGGAAAAGCAGGTAAAAAGGTATTTGAAAATTTGAAAAGCTTTTGACAAGTTTAATGAAACAGTACATAAATTCCTTCTTCCCTCACTTTGAGAAAAATATCCACAATAGAAATCCTCCCTTGCATATTGGGCAGTTTAGCAGCTCTAGAGAACAGACAAAGGATTTTATCAAGAAGTAGTATGTTAACCTTTCTTTGCTCGGTTTATAGTAGAATATATTCTCATTTCCTTTACTTTGATAGAAATTTCTTTTTTTATTAACTGAATTTTGCAATATCCAGAAAAAATTGCTTAAGTAGGGGGCATTTTTATTCCCTCAATAGAAAGCTGATACATCAGAAATTGCCCAAATACCTTGCTGGTTAAATTTTCCCGCCATGCAAGTTGTCCTTGTAATGTCATGCCTTGTGCTTTTCCCATCTGGTTTTGCTATGTTATAAGCCACGTTTTGAGGCACTAGAACAGATTGTTGGAACTAGAACAAGGATTATGAAGGCAAAAGACTTTCCATTTGAAGTCAGACCAGCAATTGTTCAACTCAGTTCATTCAAGTGCAGGACTTCACTTAACCGATATTATTGAGGGCCTACTATAAGCCAAATACTGCTAGGAACTGGGAGTACCGCCACAATAATATGGACATGTTCCCTGCTCTTACGCACGAAATCTTTTACCAGGGAAATCATGAAAATAAATAAGTGATTAAAATAGCATAATATAATTCTTAATGTAACTATACAAGTTCTAATAGAGATACATAGAAAGCAGGACCTAACCTAATACAATGGGGCAGAGGGTGACAAAAGCCTCTTGAGAGATAAAATGGTAGGTGTGGTCAGAAGAGAGGAGGTGCATTAGGTTTAGAGTGGATTACAAAAGTGTTTCAGGCAGATAGAATGCCATGTGTGAATTCCTTGAGGCAGGAAGATTGAGCAAGAGAGAAGTCAATCCCTGTAAGAAGTACATTATACTACAATTATATGAGATGTTACCATTCAGAGAAGCCAGTTAAAGTGTACAATGGCTTCAGTGTACTGTTTTTGCAACTTCCTGGGAGTCTCTAATTAGTTCAAATATAAGTTTAAAAGATGAGAAGAGCATGTTGCGAAGGAGGGCAATATTAATAGTGTTCAACAAAGTGAAGAAGGAAAAAAATAACCAAAATATGTACATAGGATTAATTTTCAAGGAGGTCATAAGTTACCTTTGAAAGAGTAGTGTAAGGGGTGTAGTAGGACGGAAACCACATGGTGTGAGTGGAATTCAGAGTTTGAGGTGAGCAAATGTAAGCAGCACAACAAATTTATTCAAGATAATTTCATCAAGGTTATTTTTACCAAATAAAATATTTTAATTATTATAGAGTCTGATGAGGTTCTATTTTTTTTTCTTAGCCTCTAGTTTTAGAATTTGCTTTAGAATGTCTCTTCCTCACAAAGATGGATCATATAGTCTTATTAGATTGCTTGTAGGTTTCTATAGTTTACATTTAAGTATTTAATATATCTGGAAAATGTATTTTTGTGTGCATGAGATAAATTAATGGTGATTTCAGAACTTGAAAATTTTCTTATTCAACTCCCATATTCAGCCACTTTCTTCCAGGTTTGTTTTTATAATAGTTGCTGGAAAGTGCAATGTGTAATCTTTCAATAACCTTCCTTGCAGCCAGAAAAATAAAGTTCAACCAAGGAGATATAGGAAAATGTCCTAGGAAGGCATAGCAGCTTCCTTTAAAAATAAAAAGCAAAACCTAGCTACAGAGAGCTAGGTTTTTTCTTTTTGTGCCTTTCCTTTTCATAGGTTTTTTCTTTTTGTCCCTTTCCTTTTTATTTCCCCTGGATGGGTAGAATTGCAGAAGCCATCTTGCAACTATGGGGATAGTCATGTAAAGTTCCTCAGCAAACCTGGAAGAGTGGACAGCTAGAAGGAAACTGGTTCTTATGACATCCTTGAGTAGTTGCCTCAGCCTTTATTACTGACTTGTAGACTTTTTACTCTGTGAGACAGAGTGACGCCTATATGTGACTTTTGTTCTATTGCTTGTGGCCAAAGCATTTCTACCTGCTGCAGGATCTGACTTTATTTTCATCTGTACACATAGTTGTTTGTGTCATAATAATATATTAATTATTCCTTCCTTTTCTGACTAAATTAAAATGGCATTCTTAATATAGATTACTGTCTCATACTCATTAAAATCTATTCCAGTAATCTTTTTCTGAAAAATTTCCCTTGTATTCCTAGGCTGATAAAATATCAATATGATTCTTATAGCTTTAAGGCTTGTTTTTATATCAGGTAAGCAAGTTCATACTTACAGTCTGCATTTTTACATATTTTTGACTTTTCTTGGAAAATTATTTTCACATGAACTTTAAATCATTTTATAATAATAAAAATGTGGAACAATTTGGAATTACATTGAAATAATGTTAAGTTTGGAAGCTTTGATGGATTTATAATTTTATGGTATTAGAATTGGCATTAGAAACTGGGTCTTGGGTCTTAAAACTTGTGTCCAGGTTGGGTGATCTAACTTGTTTCTTGTTCTTGGCTTTTGGGAAGAAATTCATATTATATTCTTCACATAAATCTGATGCCCTCCTTGTTAAATTCAATATTAAGTATTTTACAGTTGTTCATATTCAGACTAGCTTTTTTTCCAATTTCCATCATAAAAAGCATTTTCATAAATAGGTAGGTAAGTAGATAGATAGATTAAAAATATGCACTTGACAGATTCTAATGGGTTGTCTACACACAACATCATATGATTAATCTGAAGATTGCTACCTATTTGTTTCAATATATGTGACAATAATTTAATATTTCACCTTATTGTACTCACTGGAATCTCCGAGACAATGTTGAATGACAGTAGTGTTAGTTGGCATTAGTTTTGCTCTTAATTTTAACTGAAATAACTATTCTTTAGATTTTTAGAACAATATTTCTTTTTTTTTTTTTGTCTTTTGTCTTTTTTCCGTGTCCGGCAACGGATCGCCGGACCGGGGACCGGCAACGGGATCGCAAGCCTCGGCATTGCCTTGAATGACAGTAGTGTTAGTTGGCATTAGTTTTGCTCTTAATTTTAACTGAAATAACTATTTTTTAGATTTTTAGAACAATATTTCTTATTAGTTGTTTTTAAATGGACATTATTATATCTAAATAATTATATTTAAGACTATATTATAATTTTAACTCTGTATATATATTAGAATAACAAACAGGCTGAATTTTGTCAAATCATTTTCAGATCTTTAGGAAGGCTTTGTGAGTATTTATCATTTTTTTAGTGATAAAAGAAAGCAAAATAGATGACATTATACATTTAATATTCAGGAGCATTGAAACAGAAATTTAATACTATTTGGAACTCTATGTCAAAAAATTTGAAACACTATAGAAAGCAAAAGATATTCTAGCAAAAATGTAAATCACTAAAATATTACCCTAGAACAACTACCAAACTTAAAAATTTATTGATCTATTAAAGAGTATCAAAATGATTAAAAATCTCTACTGTAAAAAATCAAAACAAAACAAAATTAGAATCAAAAAGATTATATATTTGTTTTATTTCATACAAAAACAAAACAAAATTAGAAAAAAAAAAACAAAATTAGAATCAAAAAGATTATATATTTGTTTTATTTCATACATTTTCATTATTATTTAACATATTTCAAATCATAGGAAAAAAACAGAAAGCTTTCGTATTATTTTATAAAGCTAGAATACATTTAATACAAAAATCCAATAAGACTGTCAAGCATGTTGTAATCAAACAAAACTATCACTATAAAAGCCGAATAATTTAAAAAAATTCTTAGCAAATAAAATCAAATATTGTGGCAAAACATTCATCTATTAACATAAGACTTATTCTAGGAAAAATGAAATGATTCAGTATGCAGAATGCTAACATAATTCATCATAATTACAAATTGGAATACTTTTTGTAGTTTATATTGAAAAAGTCAAGGTGACCCACTAGTTTTACCAGGATAAAAACAGAGAGTTTACCTCTCTATTATGCCAAATTTCTATTAAAGATATGCCAGTGGTCAGAAAAAATGGGTGATAATTTGTGGATGAGTGCAAATATTTCTTTCTAGTGGAAATACCCCTAAAATGCATAATTATTGGTGGACTTCCTCACATTTAAAGGTTTTTGAAGAAGTAACATTTAGGAGCTAGGGTGCTAGAGTTTGAAGTCGAGTTCCTTCACTGACAAGCTGTGCGAATCTGTGCAAATTATTCAAACCGTTTGCCTTTGTTTCTTTATATAAAAAATGTTATAGTTCCTATCTCATAGGATTGATTGCAAAAATTAAATGAACTAATACTCCCACTGACTGACCAGGAGCCAAGCAGCTGAATGGGCATCACTGTGAATGGGAATCCAGCCAGAAGCTCGCAGCAGCTCCTTCCGTTCCCACCACATGATCAGGGGGAGAGTGTGTGTCTTGCTGCCAGGCAGCACCACAAACACAGTTTCCATGAGGTCATCCACCACAACCACGTCAGAGCTACTGCCACTGCAAGGACAGCCCACTGCCACAGTAACAGCCAGGACCACCCACAGGTATCCCACTGCACACTTGACTGCATCAACGTAAGAAGAATTACCATCAGAGCCTGCAAATAGAGGAGGACGTCTTTCTCTTCAAAGTTAACTACAGAATAATAGAAGAAACAAATGCTCTACCAGATGACCAGGCATCAATGAAGAGACACTAGGAATACAAATAAACAAGAAAATATGACTCCACCAAAGGAGTACAGTAATTCTCAAGTATCAGACTACATAGAGCAAGAAACACTTGAAATGTTTTTAGAGGAATTATGAGTACCAATCTTAAGAAAACTCAAAGAGATAAGAGAAGACTCAATTACAGAACACAATGAAATGAGAAAAAGCATCTGGGATATGAAGGAGGAAATTTAGAAAGAGATTGAAACCTTAAAAAAATGTAGCCAAACTCCTGTAACTGAAGGAATCATTCAATGAAATATAAAACACAACTGAGAGTTTATGCAGCAGGTTAGAGTAAGCAGAAGAAGGAATTTCAGATATTAAATAAAGCCTTTTTCAAATAACCCAGGCAAACATTAAAAAAAAAAGGAGAGAGTAATTTTAAAAAATGAAGAAAATCTAAAAGAGCTAGCAGACAGCCTTAAGTGCACAAACATCATGGGCATTCCAGAAGGGGAGGAAAAAATAAAGGGCATTGAAAACCTATTCAAGGAAATAATAACAGAAAAATTCCCAGGTATAGGGAGTGACAGGAACCTTCTGATCCAGGAAGGCCAAAGATCCCCAAATAGATTCAATCTAAAAATATCCTCCCTCAGACACATGATAGTGGAATGGGCAAAGACAAGGAGAGAATTCTAAAAGCAGCAACAGAAAAGCATCAAGTCAACTATAAGGGAACCCCCATCAGATTAACAGCAGAGTTCTCAACAGCAATTCTGAAGGCCAGAAGAAAATGGGAAGAAATATTCAAAATACTAAAAGAAAAAAAAAAAAGTCAGCCAAGAATACTATACCCAGCAAGGCTATCCTTCAGAAATGAGGGAGAAATAGTGTATTTCCCAGACAAACAAAAACTATAGTTCATGACCACACAACCAGCCCTGCAAGAAATTCTCAATGGAGTCCTACATCTGGAATGTGAAAAATAATAATGACTGTTATGAATACACAAGAAAAAACAAAACCCACTCCAAAACAAAAATGCAAATGAGAAAGAGAAAAAAAAATAAATCATACTACCTCAAAAAACGAACAAACCCTGAAGATGGAATAAAAGTGGAAGAAAGGAACAAAAGACACTTAAAACATCTAAACAAAAATCAATAAAATGCTAGAAGTAAAACAGTCCCTGTCAATAACAACCCTATATGTAAATGGATTAAACTCCCCATTCAAAAGGCACAGACTAACTGATTACATTAAAAACCTAGACCCTACTATATGCTGTCTTCAAGAGACCCACCTCACCTGTAAAGATGCACACTGACTAAAAGTGAAAGGATGGACAAAGACATACCATGCAAATAGAAACCAAAACCAAGCAGGAGTAGCTATTCTTATATCAGATAAGATAGACTTTAAAACAAAAACCATAAAAGAGACAAAGAGACTATATAACAATAAAGGAATCTGTCCAGTAAGAAGACATAACAATCATAAATATGTATGTACCCAACACCAGAACACCCACATATATATAGAGCAAACACTATTAGGCATTAAGAAACAGATAGACCCCAATGCAATAATGGTGGGGGACCTGAACACTCCACTCCAGATATTGGACAGAACATCTAGGCAACAAATCAACAGAAAAAAACAGGGTTTAGACTATACCTTAGACAAATTGGACCTGGCAGATATTTACAGAACATTACATCCAAGAACTACAGAATATACATTCTTCTCATTAGCACATGGAATGTTCTCCAGGATAGAGCACATGTTAGGTCACAAATCAGGTCTCAACAAACTTTTAAAAATTTAAATCACTTCAAGTATCTTTTCAGACAACCAAATAAAACTGGAAATCAATAACATGCAAAATTCTGTAAACTATACAAATACATGGAAACTAAACAATAGGCTGCTGAATGACCTATGAATCCAAGAAGAAGTTAAACAGGAAATCAAAAAATTTCTTGAAACTAAGGAAAATAAAGACACATCATACCTAAACCTGTGGGATACTGCAAAAGTAGTAATAAGAAGGAAGTTTATTGCAATAAATGCTTACGTCGTAAGAATAGAAAGACTTCAAATAAATGGGCTAATGCTACACCTCAAAGAACTAGAAAAACAAGAAAATCCAATCCTAGTAGTAGTAGATGAAAAAACACAATTAAGATCAGAGGACAACTAATTAAAAGAGACCCCCCAAAATGATACAAAAGATCAACAAAACAAAAAGTTGGTTTTTCGAGAAGATAAATGTGATAGACAAAGCATTAGATAGGTTAATTAAAAAAAAAAGACCCAAATAACAAAAATCAGAAAAGAAAAGGAGGAGACATTACAACTGACACCACAGAACAGAAATAAAAAGAATCATTAGAGAATATTATAAACAACTATATGCCAACAAATGTGAAGACCTAGAGGAAATGGATACATTTCTGGACACATACTAAAGCTTCTGAACAGCAAAGAAACAATCAACAGAATAGAAAGACAACTTACAGAAGAGGAGAAAATATTTGCAAACTCTACATCCAATAAGGGATTAATATCCAGAATATATAAGGAACTCAAACAACTTAACAGTAAAAACACAAATAATCCTATTAAAAAATAGGCAAAGGAGCTGAATAGATATTTTTCAAAGGAAGACAAACAAATGGCCAACAGGTACATTAAAAAATGCTCAATATCACTAATCATCAGGGAAATGCAAATCAAAACCACATTGATATATCATCTCACCCCAGTTACATTGGCCAATCTTAAAACAGACAGAATAACAAATGCTGGTGAGGATGTGGAGAAAGGGGAAACCTCCTACACTGTTGGTGGGACTGTAAAATAGTACAGCCATTATGGAAAACATTGTGAAGGTTTCTAAAACAACTACAGATAGAACTATCATATGACCCAGCAATCCAACTTCTGAGTATACACCCAAAGTATGTAAGTCATCATGTCAAAGGGATACCTGTACTAGCTGAAATATGAAAGTAATCTAAATGTCCATCAACGGATGATTGGATAAGGAAAATGTGGTATATATATATCTATGGAATACTGCTCAGCTATAAATAAATAAATAGATAGATAGATAGATAGATAGATAGATAGATAGATAGATAGATAGATAGATAGATAGATAGATAGATAGATAGATAGATAGATAGATAGATAGATAGATAGATAGATAGATAGATAAATAAATTCTACCACTTGCAGCAACATGGATGAGCTTCGAAAAAAATTATGTTAAGTGAAATAAGCAAGACACAGAAAGAGAAATACCATATGTACTAATTTGTAACTGGGTACTAAGAAAGAAGGAAAGAAAGAAAGAAAAGACCACAATAATACATTGGTCTTTCAGAAGGAGAGAAAAAAATCTGTGGTTACTACAGGTAGGAGTTGGGGAGGGACATGGTGGTTGAAGGGAGATTGGTAAAGGGCAAAAAGAATAACTACAATTTGTAATAGTGAATATGCTGATATTATTGATTTGATCAACACATGCTGTAGACAGGCGATAGTCGTCAATGCTGTACCCGCAAAATATGTATAATCAATTATGCTTCAATAAAAATGAATAAATAAATGAACTAATGTATGTAAAGTTTTTAGAATAGTGCCTGGCTCATAGCAAGTGAATACAAGTATTAGTATTTCTAACACTACCACTTCCACCACCACCACTACTACCATTATACCAGTGATTTCAACTTGTGATCAAATCCTTACCATTGATTGCAACTTCTGATCAAGTCTGGGTGCCTTGACATATGGAGGGGGCAATCAGCAACTAGCACAATTTAATAAATAACATATCTCCTAGAACATTCAACTTTTAAGTTTTCTAAAATTTCTCCATAGTAAAGAATGAATCTAGGAATTTCATTTCAAATTTTTTTTTTAAAAGCAGTTTTTTGGATGGAACAAGAGGTGATTAAACATGTATCCAGTTTATTTTAATTAAATGGATTTTTGGCATCTAAATCCATAAATCTATGCCACCCAACTGGTCATTTTTGGATATCCTACAAAAGTCGAATTATAGTTTCTCCAAAATATTCTAATTACCCACGAGACTTGAACAAAAACAGAGCAATAGCCTTCACAAAGGGTCTACTACAATACTATCTTCCTAAATAATTGTGAGCATAAAAGGTGAG
>NW_007733010.1:7791-41694 GCF_000696425.1 Galeopterus variegatus | reverse complement strand
GGGGGGGAGCCGGTCTGTATGTGGGATCTGACCCCTCGGGCGGCAGCGCCGCTGCGCCTCCCAAGCGGCGCACTATCCAGTGCGCCACCGGGCCGGCCCTAAAACATTCAACTTTTAAGTTTTCTAAAATTTCTCCATAGTAAAGAATGAATCTAGGAATTACATCTCAAATTTTTTTTTTTAAAGCAGTTTTTTGGATGAAATAAGAGGTGATTAAACATGTATCCAGTTTATTTTAATTAAATGGATTTTTGGCATCTAAATCCGTAAATCTATGCCACCCAACTGGTCATTTTTGGATATCCTACAAAAGTCGAATTATAGTTTCTCCAAAATATTCTAATTACCCACGAGACTTGGACAAGAACAGAGCAACAGCCTTCACAAAGTGTCTACTACAATACTATCTTCCTAAATAATTGTCAGCATAAAAGGTGAGCACACCATTAATTTAAATTAAATACTTGAATTAGAGTTTTATTTTAATTTTTGATTTTATAATCTTTGTTTAACTGTCAAATAATACTGAATATTGTTAGGATTACTACCATGGTAGTAGAATTAAATAAAGAATAGTTTCTTGGATGAAGGGAATTGATCTGTTTCAGAATATAGGAAATTTCTAGAATCTTGAAGTAGAAAGAGATTCATCATATAATATGTGATCTAGTTGGTTTTAGTAGGACATTCAAGGACTAAAGTTTCTTGTGATGACAAAATTTATAAAATATATAATTATATAATTATTTATTATATGAATAATAAAATATATAAATATATAAATGATAATATAGTAATGACATATAAAAATATATATATAAAATATATAGTTAATAGGACATTCAAGGACTAAAGTTTCTTGTGATGACAAAATTTATAAAATATATAATTATATAATTATTTATTATATGAATAATAAAATATATAAATATATAAATGATAATATAGTAATGATATATAAAAATATATATATAAAATATATAGTTAAAAATCTCCTAGCTTCATAGACACATTGTGTTTGTAGGTGTGATGTATCTGTTGGATCTTTTGACGTGGAGTGGAGTTCAGGGAGAAAAGGAACCGAATCTTGGCTCTACTACTTACAAGCATTCTAGACACTAGACACTTAATAGTTACTAGACACTAACATTACTTGTATGACTGTTCTTAGCATTAATGTGATACAGCACTTTAGTTTCCTCGCACAATGACTGTCACTGTACACATCCCAGGCTGCAGCTCCCTCTGCCCTGCTTTATCAGTCTGTACTCCTTCATGTCCTTGCATTTTTTTTTCCAGAAAGATGATAAAGTCTCTATTTGCTGATACCTAACTCCTATTCTTTTATGTTGCTGTTGCTGTTGAATATTTATCCCTTTTTATTCTCTTATTGTCACTGTAAAGGAGTCTCTGGAGAAGGAGGTAATAAATGTGCATTCTCAATCTGTCATTTTGGATGATAAGCCACTCAATATAATTTTAATGTTACCATATAGATTAATTTAATTTTTGCTAAATCTATGAGTGGTATACATCTGATCCTTATAACAGCCCTATAAACTGGGTACTATCTTCATTTATAGTTAAAATTGACTTTCTAGGTAGTAAAAAAAAAACTTGTTATCTAACTGAACTGATAAATTCAGGAATAAAGATTCAAGCTCATGTCTTTAACTGGGCAAAGTCCATGCAATTTTTATCCTCTCAGAGGAAACACCAATAGCTTAACTAAAATGCAAGATTATTTTAGCAATTAGTGAGCCATAGCAATAAAATATATTTCCAAAAATACTACTACATTTATTTTTGTACTTACCATAAAAAAAATGCCTGTAAACATGTAGATAACTTGTACAGTAAAGTGAGGCTTTTTGCTTATTTCAGATCACCAGTGAGTTTCCCGTTACTAAATCAGAAAGTCAATTTTCATTTCTCATTTTATTTGTCCTAAAAACAACATTTAACACATTTAATTATATCCTTCACCAAGAAATACCTGTTTTACTTGGATTCTAAATGGCCACATTTTCCTCATTTTTTCCCTTCCTTGTTGATACTTGTTCTCAGTGTTTGTTAACATGGGAAGCCCTTAGAGTCAGTCGTCAGATCACTTCTCTCTGTCTGCAATTACAATCCCTTTGGGGACTGAACTAATCTTCATAAACACCATCTCTTGCTGATGATTTGCAAATCTATTTCACCAGCAGCAATTTTTTCCCTGAATTCCATATTTCTTTATCCTACTGCCTAGTTGACATCTTTGCTTATTTTTATATAAAAAAGCCTGTAGACATCTATACATTTTGTATTAGTCTGTTTCTGTGGCTTACAAAAAAATACCTGGAACTAGGTAATTTATAAAGAAAACATAATTTGTCGCTTACAGTTTCGGAGGCTGGGAAGTCCAAGGTCCAGAAAACACATCTGGTGAAGGCCTTGGTGGTGGCAACAGTGACCCAGGAGTCTCACACTGCAGAACAGCAGAACAAAGAGACTAACCTCTTCATTTGCTGTCTTTTTAAAGCCACCAGAACCACTCCCATTATTCCAAGAGTGGGCCAATCCATTCACAAGGAGGTAGTCCTCACAATCCAATCACCTCTCCAAGGCCCCACCTTTCAACCACCACAATAGGATTTCACTCTAACACTCACAGTGGGGACTAAGACTTCAACACGTCTCTTCATTTGCTGTCTTTTTAAAGCCACCAGAACCACTCCCATTATTCCAAGAGTGGGCCAACCCATTCACAAGGAGGTAGTCCTCACAATCCAATCACCTCTCCAAGGCCCCACCTTTCAACCACCACAATAGCATTTCACTCTAACACTCACAGTGGGGACTAAGACTTCAACACGTTAAACATTTGAGGGGACAATTGAATCTAAAATAATTCCAAATGTAATGTGTTCAAACCAAACCTTATATTCTTGTCCCCTGACTCTGTTTTAATTATAATTTCCCATGTCAGTTACTGGCAACTCTATCTACCAGTAGCTCAAGTCAAAAATCTTTCTTTCACCCATGTGCTACATTTACTCCATCAGCATTTGACTCTACCTTCAAAATATACCCATAACCAACCATCTACTGATTACCACCTTCATTGCTCCTATTCTAATTCCAAGCTGCTATCATCTCTGGCATTAGCTATTGCCGTAGACTCTCAACTGGTCTTTATGATCTTATCCTTGTCTCTATAGAGTCTATTCTCAAAACTGTCACTTAAAATGTACTCATATATCAGATTGTGTCACACCCCTCCTCAAAACTCTCCAATGACGTCCGATTTCTTTCAGAGCAAATGTGAAATCTCAGTAAGGGTATTTGGTACCCTTGACAAAATTTACTGCTACTCTTTTCTTGCTCGCTCTGCTCCACCTGTGCTGCTCCTTGAGCTTGCCAAGCACACTCCAATCTTGGAGCTCTGCTCTGTGTTCTCTCTGCTTGGCATATATTTTCTCCACATATATGTAGGACTTACTTCCTCTACTCCTTCAAATTTTTACTCGGATATCAATCACCTTCTCATGAATCCTACCCAGGCCATCCTGTTTACAGGTGGAACCTCTCCCATAGCTTTTCCAACGTCCCCTATTTGGTGACATTTTTTCTTTAGTTTTTATTACTTCCTATTATATTATATAATGACATTTTCTTTTGTTCCTTGTCTCTAGCCCCACAAGTATGTTAGTTTCATAAGGGCATGGATTTTTGTCTCCCTCTACCCAGTGAATATATTCTCAGTGCTTAGAACAGTAACAGGTTTCTGAGAGTCTTAAAAACAATTTGTTGAATGAATTAATGATTGAATTAACACCATGGTGGGACTCCAGATTTTTGAAATAGTGGCTGATTGGGGTCTATTACATAAAAACTTGAAGTAAAATGTCTTGAAATGCTTTCTTGTATCCAGGCAAGACTGTCTTTAAAATATGTGGGTCAATTCTTCAAACTCTTTTTCCTTAAAATTATTCTCAAATGTTTGACAATGCTAAACATTCCACTCCCCATGAAGGTGAAGATTCAAGAACCGCTGTTTGCTAAAAATGTTAAAGTAATTCCAAAAGAGATAAAACTGAAAATGTGAGAGACAAGGAGTAAAATAATAGAATGGGCACATCTGCTGGCTTAAATTTGTGGGAAAATACTAGACATAACCATTTTTATCCCTTTCACCTCATAAAAAGAAGTTATTACCTTGGGAACATCAGAAAACTACAAAACTGGTCAAGTTCATTGCCCTTCAAGGCCATTCTTTAGCTAATGCTCCAGCCCTTAGAACTGGCTTCTCAGTTTACCACTTTAAGAAGCATTAACTTCTGCCTGCTTAATACTGCCCCTCCCCCACTTCAGCAGGTGAGTCAGCTTCCTTAACAGCAAGCCTTACACTAATGAGCGGAAGTTATGTGCCCCAAGGTGTTCATTTGGCAAGGATGTTGTGCTGTTCTCAGCAATTCTCCAAACTTGCATTTCAAACTTCTTTAGCTCTGAAGAGGAAAAGGAAACAAACAAAAAACTTCAATGTTTTTCAGAAGTGGAACAGAAAATGTCATAGCATTAAGTGGCTACAAAATGAATTTCTAAGAGCTCTCTTGCTAGCTTTTCGGGACAAATCATCACTTTGAATTGTACACATGGTTAAATGCTTTCAGCTCTCCTTAAGGTTTAGGCTACCTTATAAAGTGTTCTTGTTTTTGGCGTGGAGTTAATTCAGAGCTATTTTGGAGAATTTATTTTTTGCTTGGATAAACTCCGAGAGTTTCACTCTAATACAGACTAGATGTCTTTCTGATGCTGCTTGATATATTTTAGGAGGATAATTACATAGGACTTTAAAAGTATTGCTTCATTTAACTTATATTCCTTCCAAAGTTCCTTGGAAAATGTTGAGAAATAGTGATGTTATTTTTTTGTTTTCTTTGTGAGAACACTGAGTTGCTTAATCGTCACCTTAAAAGTATTGCTTCATTTAACTTATATTCCTTCCAAAGTTCCTTGGAAAATGTTGAGAAATGGTGATGTTATTTTTTTGTTTTCTTTGTGAGAACACTGAGTTGCTTAATCGTCACCTAAATTAGTCTTTATTTCTTAGTTAAATGGATAGGTTAAACAGCAACAAGTGAGAAGTGTAAGGAGAGCTTAAATAGAGGTGCTGGGAGGAGAGATAAAGAAGTTACTGTTTTGGAAGCAAAAAAGAATTACCTAGACTTTAGACTTCATATTATGGAAGGGTAATAGGAAGGTGGGGCAGAGTGGTTTAGGCATCTAGGAAAACATTAACCAAGGCAGAGAAGCATGAAACATTGATTAAAAAAAAGTTTTCTTCACAGGAATAAATCAAAACCATTAAGTTTTAGTCTAAATGTTCTCTGTATACAGTTGATACATTTATCAACCAGAGTACCTTCTGGAGATTTCATCTGCCTAAATGAAATGATAAAATAGCAAGGGTAATAACAAAGAAAAACACTTTTAATACCTGAGCTATTTCCTGTAAAATATGTTTCTCAAGGGGTTTCATAACTCAAAACGAATATCTTATTTAATTTAAAAATTTGATTATTATTCTTTCCTGTATATAATTGAATTTTCTTTTTTACAAAATCTAGGAAATAATAGGTATTAATATTTGAACCTAAGATAATATGGCCAAATTAAGGAAAAGGAGAAATTTAACTAGCTGGGGCTAACAAAGAATCTTTAAAAGGAATTAATGCTTCTGATTCAGTACTTTTTCTATATAAATGTACTAGGCCAGTCTAGTCTACTAGTCCAAAGATATTACCATTCTTTGTGTATACGTGTGTATGTGACGAGTGAGAAAGACAGAGATGGGTAGGTAATGGAGAGGAGGATATGGAAAGTCAGAGAAAGATGAGATTTACAAACTAAGAAGTATAATAATAAAATCTTTCAATATATAATTTGTCTTCTTTTCTTATTCTGCTTATTTATTTATTCATTAATATATGCGTTGATTTATTTTTTACCTTTTGAGCAAACCATATTCAAACCTAAGTGGGTAAGAAGAAATCATAAGGTCGACATTTCACTGGGAGTCCTCCTACTCTTTTATAAGCTCTCTTATCAGAGATGACACAAGATTCATGCTTAGATTCTTTTCCCGGAATTAGCCCAGCTTTAGCTTCCTAAATATGCAACATTCCTTGGCCATAAATACAAGAAAGACCAAGTCATTTGTACTTTATGACAATAGCCTTATTCCTTTGTCCAACACCTTTGGAAGTATGAGTGGTCTTCAAAAAGTTTGCAGCAAGATTTTGTATTATCTTTTAATTTCATTTTTCCTCAAACTTTTTGAAGTAACTTTGTATTGGTAAAAATAGTATTCAAGCATTTACTGAAGAAAAAGACAATGCAGGTAGTAGTCCAACAACAAAACCTCGCTTTTGTGTGTTCCTACAGAATGCACAAGTTGACATCAGTTTGTCAGCCTTAGGGGAAATAGTCATTTCAACTAAGAAATTACAATCAAATTCTGAAATGAGTAGTCTACATCAGTGGAAATCAGACTTTGTAAAAAGAGAGAGAAACAATTAATCGTGAATTGTTGATTAATCACACTGTGTTCTGCTGGATGCTTCTTTCTCATTCCTGATGCTTCCTTCTTTTTATATTTTTAAATTTTTTATTATTTTCATTTATACATATTTATGGGGTACAGAATTCACTATCAGTATTTGTGTACAGTATGTAATGATTGAATCAATATTATTAGCATGTTCATCATTATAGATCATAATTACTCTTTGTATCCCTTACCCAATTTCTTACTAACATCCCCTCCCTCTATCCTTTCCCCACCTCCAGTAACTATAGATAAGTTCTCCTTGAAAATTCAACATTCCATTATGGTCTTTCTTTCTTTGTTTCTTAGCTCCCACTCATGAGTGAGGTCATGTTGTATTTCTTTTTCCGTGCCTGGGTTATTTCACTTACCGTAATTTTCTCCAAACTCATCCATGTTTCTGTGAATGGCAGAATTTCATTTGTTTTTTATGGCTCACATTTTCCTTATCCAGTTGACCATTGATGGACTGGTTATTATCAAAAATACAGAAAATAACAAATGCTGGTTAGGATGTGGAGAAAGAAGAACCCATATACATTGTTGGTGAGACTGTAAATTAGCACAGCTGTTATGGAAAGCAGCATGGAGGTTTCTCGAACAACTACAGTTAGGGGTACTGTATGACCTGGCAATCTCACTGTGGTATATACGCAAAGGAATGGAAATCATCGTGTCAAAGGGATACCTGCACTCCCATGTTCATCGCAGCTCTGTTTACAATAGCCAGGATGAAGAACCAATCTGATGCCTCCTTCTGACTGGATAAAGTCTCACTAGTTTGGCCCTCAATACTTCACTATGCCACCAAATTCAGTCTTTCCTTTGGAAGTGGCCTGGCTGATCTCACTGATGAAACTAATTAGAAAACTGGGCTTTCTCAACTGAGTTCAGCTGTTACTTTTCTTTCTTGTGATCCACATTCTTTCTTCCTCACATGGTAGGTCATACCAGACTAGCCTTCCCAACCCTCTGGAGGGGAGCCCTGCCCTCCTCCACTGTTGTCTATAACTGTCGGGGAAGACAGGTCGACTTCCAGGTTTCAGGTACAGAACCCACTTGGAATTTATACTTTATCTGTGTTTTAAGTGATATTTTTTACCAGCTTTATTTTATGATAATAAAAAATTACATAAGTATAATTTATATAAACAAGAAATATTAAGTATATATAGGATGTTTTGAAAAATGTATACAGTTATTTAATCAAGTATAGAACATTTTTATTAACCTAAAAAGTTCTCCCATGCCCCTCTGCAATCAATAGCCTTCCTATAACCCCCTGAAAGTGACAGATCTGATTTTTTTCTGATATTTTCAACATTTCCAGATTTTATATAAATGGAGTCATACAATGTATAGCTTTTCGTATCTGACTTATTTTCTTTAGCATAATGCTTTTGAAGTATATCCATGTTGTTGTTCTATCAATAGTTTCTTTTTGCTTGTCTGTATACCAGCTGATGGTCATTTGAGTTGTTGCCAGATTTTACTTTTATGAATAAAGCTCCCATAAACATTCAAGAACAAGACTCTGGGTAAATGTATCTATTCATTTCTGTTGGGTAAATATATGGAAGTGGTATTCCTGAGTCCTAAGGTAAGCTTATATTTCACTTTATTAGAATCTGCTAAACTGTTTTCCAAAGTTGTAACATTTTGCATTCCCACAGCCATGCATGACACCTCATCTGTTCACCAGCATTTAATATTGTTAATCCTTTTCAGTTAAGTGTAGTGGTATTAATTTTGATTTTAATTTTCAATTCTTTAGTGACTATTGATGTTGAATCTATTTTCATATATTTATTTACAATTCACACATCTTTTTCTGCCGAAATTTCTATTCAAAATTTTCATTTGTTTAATAGAGTTCTTTTTTAAAAAAAAATAATTTATTAATATTATTATTTTTACATTCTAAGATGTTGTTGCAAAGCATTGGGGGTAGGGGGAGAATGAAATGGGAAGGGGATTAGGGTGGGAGGAGGAGAAAGGAGGGGTAGCACAGTCAAGGCCCATGGCACACCCCTCATTCTGGCAGGGGAGATCAGGGGGTTCCCAGTGGTGACTTGGTCATTGCTGGGTTAGATGCAGACATCAGGAGGGCATGGCCGAGGTCCTCAGTCTCCCACAGCCCCAGTTTGGGAGCCTGAGGTGGTTCTTTGCAGCTGTTTGGTGGTCATTGCTGGGCTGGTTGCAGATGTTGTTGGGGCATGGCTGAGGCCCTCAGCCCCAACCCCCTGGCTTAGGAGCCAGAGGTCCCTCCTGCAGCAACCTGGTTGTCATCGCTGGGCTGGGTGTGGTCAATGGGAGGCATGGCTGAAGCCCATGGCCCTCCCCAGGGGGCTTCCAGACCTTCTAGGTTTTATAGGTATTCTTTGGTGGTATAAGACCTTTACGAGATAATATAAAACTTTGATCTGTGGGTATTTTAGGGTTTTTTTTTCAGTTTTGTGCTGGGTTATTTGCTTTTCCCACCACTTAAACTCTGCATTGGAACTAATTTGTTGTCCTTTGATTACTTCTAAAATGTAGGAACTTCCTAAGGGAACCAGCACTTGAGTCTTGTGGTTGAGCTAAATTGCTGCTTTGCTGCTGATTCTCTGGGAAAGGCACTTCGTGCAGCTCAGGTTTTAATTGTTGACCTTGTAAGCACTTCCGGGTCTTGTGAGGTCTGATACACCTGGGTTATGTGGAAACTCTGGTCTGGGCCTATGTGTTTTCAGCAAACTGTACCCCCTGCAGTTCTACATTCCTGACCTGTCTCCACTGAGTGGGCCTGTGTTGATTAGAGGGCAGATCAGCTGTTCATGCTGTGCCCCAGTGTTTCCCTGGTGGCCCAACTCCCCAACTGCCCAAACTCCAAACACTTCCCACAGGACAGGTCATGTGCCAGTCTCTTGCAATGACTCACTGGCCTCTGAGTGGCTCCTTTTTTCAGTTGTCTGTGGCTCCTTTCTCCTACATGGGTCCATGGGAACCCTGTTAGTAGTCTTGCTGGCCTGGAGGCCACCAAGGCCCTCTTCTCCCCTGCATCTTCCAAGCAACATCATAGGAAAGGCACAGCTGTGGTTTTTGCCAGCTCTCTCTGTGTGCTCACCAGGGCCAGCCTTGAAGCAGCCAGGGCTCAAAATGGTCAGAGTGGTCCTTTCTTTCTCTCGTCATGGCTTCTCCTGCCTTCATGTACTCTGTAGGTATCACTTCCTCTTCCCTTGAGCTCTAGAAGCTCCAGCTTGGCTGTCATTACTTTCTAATAGTTGTAAACTGATTCTAGTGGCCCCAGCTTGGCTGTCATTACTTTTTTATAGTTGTAAATTGGTTGGTCTGTGGGAGAGAGTGATGCTGGGGACCATCTATTCTGCCATCATGACCAGAAGTCTCCTTTTCTTTATATTATTAAAGACTATTGGTCTGTGGGAGAGAGTGATGCTGGGGACCATCTATTCTGCCATCATGACCAGAAGTCTCTTTTTCTTTATATTATTAAGTTCTAAGACTTCTCAATATATCTGGGATATAAATTCTTCATCATATATATGTTTTGCAAATATTTTCTCTTTCTTTCTCTTTTTCTCTATTGCTTGCCTTTTCATTCCCTTAATGGTGACTTTTTAAAGAGCAATATTTTCTTTTTAATGAATTCCAGTTTATCTTTTTATATAATAGGTGATTTTGTATGCTATCTAAGAATTTCTTGTCTAACCCAAGGTTATGATGACTTTCTTCTATGTTTTTTTCTAGCAGTTTTATAATTTTGGCTATTATATGTAGGTCTATGGCTCATTTTATGTCTTTATGAGGTATGAGATAAATGTTTAGGTTCACATTCATAAATATGGATATCTACTGGTTCACTGATTATTAATTGAAAACTCTATCTTAGTCACATTGAATGACTTTGGTACTTTTATTAAAAAGTCATTATTTGATTCTATTTATAGAATCTACTTCTGGCCAATTTATATGTCTTGATTCATTAAAACTGTGTAGCAAGTATTGACATTAGGTAGTGTGGCCATTATTTTTATTCTCCTTTTTGAAATATTTTTAGGTATTCCAGGCACTTTATATTATTAAATAATTTTTTTAATCAGCTTATCAATTTCTTTTTTCTTTTTTTTTTTGTCTTTTGCCGTGTCTGGCAACGGATCGCAACCCTCAGTGTTGCCCCCGTACCGGACCGGGGACTGGCAACGGGATTGCAACCCTCGGTGTTGCTCCCGCGCCTCACTCAGCCAGTGAGCGGGAACCGGTCTGTATGTGGGATCCGAACCCTCGGGCGGGAGCGCCGCCGTGCTTCCCAAGCGGCGCACTATCCAGTGCGCCCCCGGGCCGGCCCTCAGCTTATCAATTTCTAAAATAAATTACTGAAATTTTATTGAGATTATATTAAATCTATACATGAATTTGTGAAGAATTAGCATCTTAACAATATTGATTCTTCTGCTACTTGAAAAATATCTCTCTCCATTTATTTATGAGCCTTGAACATAGTATCTCTCTCCATTATTTCTACTATGTTTTTTAATTTTTAATTTATAGGTCCTGAACATATTTTATAAATTTATGTTTATATATTTTATTTCCTGATGCTATTATTAGGAATGGTATTTTAAATGCCAAATTCCAAATGTGGCTAGTATATTTGAATTGAATGCTAATTACTGTGAATTTACATTTTTGGTTGTTATATTTTGTGTTGAAATGCAGTTAAATCACTTGAAATCAGTTTCGTGTTTATAGAATTGCTTTAAAATTTTGTTATAGTTGATCCAGAGCAGCGTTTAATCTAGGGCTAATTTAGTCATGCCTGATGCTCTATGTCTTGTAATATCTTTCCATTCTGTCTGCTGGAAAGATAAGCTCTTCACAGTCTCTTCAGAGTTTTGCCTACTCCTTTGTCATGTTGTTTTCCCTGACCTTGAATAGTTACTTTTCATGCATGTTCAGATCAGTGCTCAGCTGAAAACTCAAGAACCCTCTGCAGATGTCCGGAACTCTCTGGTGCTCAATTCTCTTTTTGTTGGTACTCTTTTCCTAAATTCTAGACTCCTCCAACTCTTATTTCCTTTTCCTTAATTTAACAAGACTGCATGGCTGTGTTTGAGCTTTCCCTGCCTGTGCAGCAATCTTGAACATGGCTTCACAGAAGTATGCTAGTGAATGTGTAGGGTGTATCTTGTTTCCTTCTCCCAGGAGTCACAACCTAGCTGCCCACTATTCAATGTCTGAAGAATGTTGTTTCACATATTTTCCAAGTGTTTTAGTTTCTGAAGATAGGAGGGTATATCCTGTTTCTGGTACTCCATTTTGGCCAGGACCAGCATTTTCCATAGATGATATTTTTATCTGCCATCTGCGTGATTCTTTTGCCTAACATCACAAAAATTTTCAGAAGTAGGTGGGGAATATGGGTGTTATTTTTTGATTTCACTCAAAGAACTTGATGATGTCCCCCAAATTTAGAAAAACATATTTTAGATATTTCGAGACATTGTCATCATAAAGTTAATTAAAACCGGAGAGTGTTAGTTACTCAGTGGTAATTTGTGATAACTGAAACTTACACAGAGAGAAGATGAATATAACTTTTTTCTTTGGTGGACAATCATTTGACAAAAGACATTTTATAAATATATATGTGTGTATATCTGTATCAAAAAAATCCTTCTTACCTCCCCCAAGTAATTTAGATTATATAACTTTTTTCTTTGGTGGACAATCATTTGACAAAAGACATTTTATAAATATATATGTGCGTATATCTGTATCAAAAAAATCCTTCTTACCTCCCCCAAGTAATTTAGATTGAGAAAAATATTCTAGACAATCTAGACATTATAAGTTAATGTGTAAAATTTTAAAGAAAAGACAGTGGGAGTTGCTAAAGTCCAGATGTTTTCTTTAAACTGGAAAATATGAATGCCTGAGAAAGAAAGAAGATAAGACTAGTGAACCCAGATTTCAAAAATAATTGGAGTTATTTTTCTTTATTTTTTTGTTATTGTTGAGAAAAAGCAATAGTGGTGTATCAGCTTTTGCTGAATAGCAGACCACCTTAAAAGTTAGCAACTTAAAGTAATAGCCATTTACTTAGCTTAGATTTCTGTGTCTTGGTAATATGTCTAGACTATGCCAGGCTCACTCTCACACCCTATGTGAGGTTGGCTGGGGTATTGGTTTAGGAGGACCTCAGCTGGGAATACTAGTCTTTGGTCCACTTATCATCCTCCTGACCTGGTTTGAGCTTTCTCACCTGGGGTGTGGTTTCCAAAAGCAGCAAAAGAGACAGACTGAAATGGGTGAAAACTTTTCAAGCCTTTGCCTGTGTCAATTTTACTGATGTTTCATTGGCTAAAAGCATTACCTGGCCAAACTCAGAGTTGGTGCAGGAGGAAAGATACATTACACCCGGTAGGATAAGCTGCAGAATTTTTCATCAGATAAACAAGACCCTATAAAATGAAGGGGAATTTGATTGTAGGAACACCCATTTTCATAGAGACTACACATAAGCTTAGGGTAGAGAATGTACTAAATCATAATAAAGCCATCTTTATCAACACTTTTGGAGTGTAGTTTATGATGATTCATTTAACTGTATTCACCAGTCTCAAATTTTGAGAGCTTTAAATCTGGAATATACATAGGCAAGGAAAATAATATATTTCAGAAAATCATTTCTACAAATGTATAATTGCCTTTAGATCTGTCCGCATATAACCTGTGGTCTTGGCCTAATGTGGACTTTGGATATTAACAATCCAAGAATAAAATCCAAAAATATTGTTCCATTAAATAATATACATTGCTTCTACAATTATTTGAACATTCATAGTGTGGCAAGAATTGTCTTAAATATTTAGCTTGCATTAGTTTATTAACATTTATACTAATCATTGAGTATAAATAAGTATTTTATACCTGTTTATAAGAGATGTTATTTAAAGTCATACAAATACTAAATTAAGGGTGCTGAGGATGGAGCGTAGGCCTGATTCTACAGCTTCTGCTGGTAACCACTTAGTTATACTACCATTTTTGATCCCTTAGGTTGTATTAGTTTTTTATTGCTATGTAACAAATTACTACAGCTGTTTTCCTGGATTAGAAGTCTGGGCACAGGCTAGCTGAGTTCTCTGCTCATAGTCTTACAAAGCTGTTAATCAAACTATTGGCCAGAGCTGTGATCTCATCGGAAGTTCAGTGTCCTCCTCCAGGCTTATTTAGGTTGCTGGTAGAATGTAGATTCTTAAAGCTCTGGGACTGATGTCACCATTTCCTTTCTGGCTGTCAACTCTCAGAAACTAGAGCCCTCCCTCAGATTCTAGTCCTGTGGTCCTCTCAAAACAAGGAAGCTTAAAATCTTCAAGGTCGGGAAGAGAATGTCCCAAACTCTTCACTCTCTTTTAAAGACCACACGTGATTGTATCAGGCCATTCAGGACAATCTCCCTGTGATCAACTCAAAGGCAACTGATTGAGCACCTGGATTATATCCCTAAAAGCCCCTTTATCAAATAATTAACATATAATGGGAATGATATCCTGTAATATTAACAGGTCCCTCCCACTCTCAAGTGGAGGGGATTATAAAAAGGCCTATATGTCATTGGGGTCATCCGAGACGTATCAATGATTTTCTCTGCAGACAGGAAAATTGTTTTCTCTTTCTCCCAATCCCTCCCTCTCTCTTACACACACACACACATGCACACACACACACATACACATGGATGCATCTATATAATCTACTATTTCTCTCCAACCTAGGGTTTGGATCTCATACAGATTCACAGCACTAATATTTGTAAATATAAAGAATAAATAGAATGTATAATGGAGGAAAAATTCTTTGTATAATGAAAACAATTAGGTTCAAATTTCTAGGGAAAAGCTTAATACATTCCATATGAAGGCAACTTTTAACTATAGAATTCATAAATGAAATTTAAAGCAAATTTAAAAAAATTCTTAAGTAGAAAGAATACATATCTTGAAAAAAATAATCCTTCCTAAATTAGTCTATACATTTAATAAAATCTCCATAAAATTGAAAACACAATTTTTTTAACCAATGAAAATGATTCTACATGTTACATAAAAATTCTGATGAGAAGGAATAATAAAAAACAAATACTAAATTATCAATCTAAAACAAAATAGTATTAGTACATAAAAGATGTACAGGTCAATGGAACTATAGAGAAAATCCAAAAACAAATACAAATACACATGGGAAATCAATAAATGATAAAAAAGCAGCATTTTTAGTCATGAAGGGAACATTGATTATGCAATGAATCATTTTGATATAACTGGATGACCAAGGCGGGAGGTGGTAAGAGCTGATGACTTCCGCGATGAAGGCCAGAACTTAAACAACAAAATACATTTCAGATAGAACTAAAATGTAAATACAAGTGTGTAACCAGACAAAACACAAACACAAGTACACCTAAATGTAAAATGTTTTCTAATTAAGAAAACACTAAAAAATTCACACACAAAAAACATGGTAATCTGCATACAATGAATAATTGTTTACTGCTTTAAAATATCATAGATAAAACTGAGATTAAAGGAACAAATTTGGGGGAATAATATTCAGAGTCATAGAATAGACAAGACATTTTTAAAGACTTACTGTATTGCAAGTTTTTACAAATCAATATTAAAAAGTAACAAGCAAACTATATAAACTAAAATTGAGCAGAAGAATAAATGCATATGCTTATAAAACATTTGAAAAAATTCTCTGCTCATAATTAAATACATATTAAAATCATAATGATAAACAATACGTGATTGAGAAACTCCAAACACTTTTATAATGACGGTTTGGGCAAATTGGATAGAGAGGTTTGAACATAATGTATGGAAATTTTTATAGACTGCCATTGCTCCAGATCCATAATTCTTTATCTGAAATTTCTGAGGCAAACTTTCTCAGAACACAGAACTTTTCAGTTTTAGAAAGTCATCCCTCCCAGCATGGTCTAGCTACCAAATAGTGAAACAAATGTGTAGCCAGAATAGGAAGGAGTATGGTACTGGTCAGGCTTCCCTTCCAAACAGTTGTGAGTCAAATTCTGTGGATTTTTATTATATGAATAAAGGTTTGTGGACCTTTAATATAAACTTAATCTCCCTCTTTGGAGGGCAGTTTAGCAATATATATCAGTAGACCCAGGAATACCACTTCTGGAAAATTTTCTTACAGTTATACTCACATATGTACATAAAAATGATAAAATAATATTTATTGCAGCATTATTACTAATATCAAAAGATTGGAACAACCTAAATGTAATTAACATGACACTGTTTAAGTAATTTATAGTATGTTTATACAGTGGAATATTATACACCTGTTGAAAATAACTAAATGGAACAATATCTGCTAGTGCTACAAAACCTTTATAAATAATGAACTGTTAATTAGTAAAGAAAAACTGATGGCATAGAACAGAGTCTACCCTCCTATATATCTGATTTTTAAAAGAAAATATATATAAAGATGAAAATATATATTTGCAAATCCTGTACCGTTACTTGGCAGTAAAAACGCGAAACAGTTAATGGTAAGTTGCTTCTGTGGCAGTGACTTGGAGTCTGGAGTAAGAGGGACACTTAAGTTTAAATATGTATGTTTTTCATTCTGTTCATTTTTTTTTTTTTATCAAGGGCATTTGTTACTTTCCTTTTTAAATAAAAACTATTTAGCATGAGAAAACTGAACTGTAAAATTTAAATGTTTGTCCAAAGAGCATTCAAATAGCACACGCAGTGGTAAAGAAGGGAGATTAATTCAACATATGCATACTACAGAATAGACAAAAATATTCTGTATAAGAAATGTGGAAATCACTCACAATGAGGTTTCAGGTCAGATAGGAATTTTTATCTTTGTCGGGGAATCAGAGGCTGCTTTCTGAAGATGGATTTTAAGATGAGTCTTCCTGTTGAAGCTGGGGGAGCAGGCCAGGAGTGGAAACACGCAGAAGGCAGTGATGATGGGAAGACCTGGAGCATGAGGTCACGGATTAGGACACAAGATGCCAGACTAGTACCACTGTCCTCCCCCATCTTTTTACAAGCTCAATTTTTCCTTTACAATGATTAATTTGATAATTATTTGTAGATTAGAATGGTAGGGGATATTACAGATGAGAGAAAAGTCAGAAAACTCTTAGATCAAACTTTCATATGACACCACCAGCTGGCAAATATGGCCTTTCGCTGAACAGGGCAGATATCTGCGGTAAAATGAGGCTCTAAATTAGGCAAGAGGAGCACTGAATGGGACTAAGAGGAGGATCTATAATCAAATATCTTCTAAGTTTTAGCCTTGCCTGGAGCATGACCTGGGTTCACAGTTCAGTCTTCCTTATTAACCATTTGGTTAGTGGTTTCATTGTTAGCCCTCTGAGACCAGTGCTTTGGGATGAAAGGGAAAATCTAGACCTCCACAATGGAGCTTATGAAGGGAGAGCTGCTCTTCTGTTAATTCAATAGTCAGAGAAAATTGGCAATCAGTAGAAACGTCCCCAGGCTACCAGTGCGGTCGTTTTCTACTCCATCTTGGAGGGATTGCTGACTCTGTGACTGTTACCTTTATTTAAGTTGTGCTTTTGGGAGTAGTAAGGCAGATGCATGAGCCTCTGGAATTCATTGCAACCCAAGTAAGCACACAGATGCTGAGCACATTTGTGTTTGTCACGAGGGAAATGGAAGACAGAGGCTACAACTTAGTCTGAAAGCTTTCAAATAGGATCAAGCTCAAAAGTAAACCAGGGAGGAATCTACTCCAACAGAGATTGGCTTTGTTAGGAACAGAAAGATTCTACTGCTGCTAATTCATTCAAAGGACTTTTCACTTTGGAAAATAAATTACACCTTCAAGCATTCATTCAATAATAGGTATAGTTAAAACATAAGGCTATACTTTATTCTAGATAAAAAAAAACAAACTATGGAAAGTTTTGCTACTATTTTAATTAGATCAGTTGTTTATATAACCAATCTCAAAAAAAGGAGCCTCACTATATGGTATTAATTATTTTAAGCTATGAACCTAATTATTAAACCATATTTCAAAGTTTCATTGACAGCAAGTATTATACATCTTTGCATTATTTACATCTTGCTGTGGATTGAATGTACCCCCCAACATTCACTGAAGCTTGACCCCCCATTGTAACAGAATTAAGAGGGTAATATATCCAATTATGGTATTTGAAAGGTGGGGCCTTTAAGAGATTATTGGTCCTGAGGACTAATTCACTCATGGAAGTAATTCACTCATGGACTTAATGGGTTTAGTGGATTAATTCACTCATGAAATTGATGAGTTTAATGGGTTGTCTGAGAGTGGCTCTGGTGGCTTTATAAGGAGAGAAAGTGAGAAGGTTAGCTCTCCAAGGCCATTCTCACCATGTGGTACCCTGTGTTGCCATGAGACCCTTAAAGAGTTCCCACCCAGAAAAAGACCCTCACCTCTAGACCATGGACTTTCCAGCCTCCAAAACTGTAAGAAATGTTTTATTTTTAAAAAATAAATCACCAAGTTTTAGGTATTCTGTTATAAGCAACAGAAAAAGAACTATATACATCTGTTTTTAAAGTTCTGTTTATTTTGTTTTTGACTACCTTTTACTCCTGAGACTGGCATGTAACCTGGGATGTAGTTCCTCACCTTTTAAAAGGAGAGCCTTAATGTGGTGAAGCAAAACTTCATAGATTTCTTAAACCCCTTAAAAACTTGATCTAAATTCATGATCAAACATTTGCTGTAAAATATTTGATGTAAATTATTTGCTACTCCTCGCATTAAGAAGTACAGTCTAATTCTCTTCTCTGGCTGGCAAGTGACATGCTTGATGAATACAGTAGTCGCTCTCATCCATGATAGATACTGTCCAAGACCCCCAGTAGATTCCTGGAATTGTGAATAGTACTGAACTCTATATGTACTATGTTTTTTCCTAAACAAACCTACCTATGAAAAAGTTTCATTTATAAATTAGACACAGTGAGAGATTAACAACAGTAACTAATAATAAAATAGGACTAAGTAAAATAAATGCTACTTGAACTCAAGCACTGTGATACCATGACAATCATTCTGATAATGAAGACGGCTACTAAGTGATTAATGGGTGAGTAAAATTGACACCGTGGATTTGCTGGACAAAGGAACAATTCATGTCCTGGGCAATATGGAACAGGACGCATGAGATTTTATCCCATTACTCAGAGCAGCATGGAATTTGAAACTTAATAATTTTTTATTTCTGGAATTTTCTGTTTAATATTTTTGGACCATGGTTAACTGGGGATAACTGAAACCTTGGAAAGCAAAACCATGGGTAAGGATGGACTCCTGTAGTATGTGGCAGAAGTAACATTCTGATAATATGAAAGTCGGGTTTTAAGAAGCTTCCAGTTTCCACCCAGGCCCCTGGGATTACTCTTTCTGAGAGCCCAGATAAGCCATATAAACAAAATCTTATTACCCCCTAGAGAACCATGCTAGAGAAGTCACATTCAGGTTCTCCAACTGACGGTCACAATCTAGTTCAGCCTTACAGCTGTCTTCACCAAGTTGCCAGACATGTGTGAAAAGCCATCTTGGATTCTCGGGCCAGCATATTGATCAGTGAATACTACTGAGCCACTTCAATTGACACAGAAAAATCACTCTACCCTGCTGGGGTTCCTAAACCACAAAATCTTGATGTAGAACACAACTGTTGTTTTAGGTTACTGAGTTTGGGGATAGTTTGTTACACAGCAATAGGTAATTGAGACAATGGCTATAATGTCTATATGTGCTCATAGTTAGGAATTTAACTATGATAATTTTCTACCAATGTGTAAAAATTATATTACTGATCAGGTCACTGAGAAAAATTATAAGATAAATCTGACTTAGCTATATGTGCTCTTTTCTCATTTCTTGATGCCCATGCCTTTCAAGAACCAAGTGTCATCATATTATCAACATGCTCCAGAAGCCTCTGAGACCAGCCACTCCTCTAATAATTATGATGGGGTATGAGGAAAATGGAGTTAGTTTAGTCAGGCCATCTCACCTGATGTCTGGCTGGTCAGACATATCTGTTGTAAACAAGTTACGTAGTTAGTGTTAATGTGCATGTGCACTCATGTACTCTTTGGCTAATGGCTATTGTTGTATACTTTCTGTATAAAAGGCAGTGGCTCTGAACCACTGGCTGGTGGAGCTCACGTCTGGAATAAAGCATGTCTATCCTGTTATCAGCCACCAGAATCTTTTTTCAACTACCTGGCTCAGGACCTGCACAAGATGGGGCAGTGGGGTCTGTGATCCAGTCCTACAATTGGTGTAGTTGTCAGGATTCTGAGCAGATAAGGGAGCCACTAGCCCCTTGAGTTGGTGGAGGAAATGTGGCTACCCTTGATTATGTGGTACCTGGTGGCTGCTTTCCTGTCGATTGCGGTTTGACTGGTACTATGAGTCAACATGGACCAGGTATTCCACGAAGCAGTGTGGCTTCGAGATTTGCAACAGAAAACAGACTTATTGGAAGTCAGGTATTTGTTTTGAAGGCTGAAGTACAGCAACAGGTCACTTCTGCTTTCAACACCTGGGACAATGACCAAACAGATGGTGAGTTGGGGGAGACTGTGCATCCCCTGGCATGACCTGTTATGCATCAGAAACTGAAGCATGAACAGCCCATGGGACCAGGCAGATAACTGGAAGGCAACTCACAAGTGACCTAATTTACTACACTCAAGCTGAGTTGGTGGACTTAGGGAAACAATTTGGCAGAAACAGGGTAAACCCCTAGATGCTTGGTTTTTGTGGCTGTGGGACCTAGGGGTGGATGGCGTAATGTGCTCTGGTGAGGAGATGGAAAATTTGGCTTCCATCACCATGTATCTGTCCCTGCAGTAGTCATCACAGAACAGCTGCAGACCCACACCAGGACAGGATAACCACTCCTTGATGGAACGGGTGAATGCGGCCGTCCAGACCATGTGGACGAATGCTGGAGAATTGCCCAAAACTGTGAGTAGGTTGCAAACATATGCTGAGCTGGTTACAATAATTCGGGAGCTGGGGATGCAATGGTCCATGTTTAATGTGAACACCTGTGGTCCAGATGATGAACATTATACTGGCAGCATGGGAGTAGTGCTGTAAAATGCTCCATCGACATCCTTTGGGTCACTGATGTCCATACTGGCCCCATATGTTGGTCATTTTATACATGAAGTAACAACCATGATGGCCAGTCTGGGCAAAGTAAAGGAGAAGAGACAAGCAAAGGGTGTCCAAAAAGTAGTTAAGACTAACCCCCCAAGAAATGCTCGGGATTTTACCCTGTAGGGACCAAGCAAGACAAACCATATGCAGATGTGGTTTGACTTGCTTACGGCAGGAGTTGATAGGGAAAAAATCAACTGGGAACCAAATGCAGTCTTCTTTGCCTTGTGGCAACAATTGTGCCCTGAACAGTGTAATACCAGACTTCACCAAGAGGCACATAGCAATGCACACCCAGTGTATTTGAAGGATTTCATGGCTACTTCTGTGGAAGTAGATGGACTGTTCCCCTTTGGCTATGGGGTAGGCCAAGGTGGTTGCCTTTTGGGGGCAGGTGAGGACCGGAGGCCTCATATTGAACTGGCAATACATTGGTTAGAGACAAATGTACAGCGAATGTTAGCACTGGTGGATACTGGCACAGAATGTAGCCTGATACATGACAACCCAGATAAGTTTTCAGGGGCCACAGTGAATGTTGATGTCTATGGACGACACTCTATTACAGTCAAGGCTGTGTCTTTGCCACTGAGCATTGGACAATTGCCCCCTCATGTATATACTGTGTATGTATCCCCAGTAGCTGAATGCATCTTGAGTATAGATGTACTTTATGGGCTACACCTGCAAGCAATGGTTGGAGAATTCCTATTGTGGATAAAGACACTGATGCCTGTGTTACCGAGACATGCTAAACATGATCCACAGGTATTACCCAAGCCAAGATGTGCAGTCAATTTGAAACAGTATTGCTTGCCAGGAGGACGTGCAGAGATAAGTGCCACTATGTTGGATTGGGAAAGGTCAGCATCATTCATCCCCCACACAGTTCCTTTAATGCCCCTGTATGGCTACTGAGAAAACCTGATAGTACCTGGAGGATGACTGTGGACTATGGGGAACTGAACAAAGTAGTACCTCCTTTCCATGCAGCTGTGCCTTCAGTTTACAACTTGATTGATCAGCTAATGACTCAGGAACTTATCATTATGTGCTGGACCTTGCAAATGCTTTTTTCTCTATCCCAATCCTGGCTGATAGCCAAGATCAATTTGCCCTCACCTGGGAAGGAAGGCAATAGACTTTTCAAGTGTTGCCCCAAGGCTACCTGCATAGCCCAACCCTCTGTCATGGTTTACTGGCTGGGGACCCAGCCAAGTGGACTAGGCCCAGCATGGTTATAATGTTTCATTACATAGATGATGTCTTACTGACCTCTGATTCTCTTGCAGATTTAACCAAGGTGGCTCCAATGCTGTTTTGCCTTTTGGAACAATATGAGTGGGCTATATATATAAGGGTCTTATCCTTTGGATATCTACTTGAAAATATCAGCAGTGGATGGTAGGCCACTGACCCCTGTGGGGACAAGCCATGTGGCAACAGTTATAGGAATTAGGACAGGAAAAGGAAGTAACTCTTTTCTACATCACAGGATACTTTCCCTTAGCCAGTCCAGGCAATGACGAAGCTGATGTGCTAGCTAAAGTAAGATGGCTGGAGAGAGCCCCAGTGACTGCTAGAACCCAATGGTTACATCAGCAGATGCAGCATGCTGGCTGCAAGACCATGTGGTTGATGGCTTAAAAGTGGAACATGCCCATAAAATGGGAGGTTGTAATGAATGTGTCTCATGTTTGTCTCATTGTAATGAATGTGTCTCATGTAAGTGTGTACTTAAGAGGGTCCACACCCCTGGAGGGTGCCACATGCTGATGGGAAGATAACTTGAGGAAGGGTGCCCCTAACTTGATGGCAAGTGGATTTTGTAGAAATGCTTCCTACATTAGAGAATTTTAGGTACATTTTTATAGCCATTGATATGGCTACAGGACTCTTGTTTATATGGCCCTGCAAGGCCCCAGGCCAGGAAGCACTATTAAGGCATTGAATAGCCTTATGGCCAAGTATGTTCATCCCCTGGTCATAGAGAGTGATACTGCTGCCCACTTTACTGGACATGAAGTACAGAAGTGTGCTTCTCAATTGCCCTTTCAGTGGAAGTTACATGTGCCATATCTTCCCCAGGCAGCAGGAAGGATTGAATGGTACCATGGTCTTCTGAAAAAGGGACTAATGCTATCTGCCTAACTCCCATCCCTGAAAGGGTGGACAACAGTCAGGATCTTAAGTGAGAGACCCCACCAGGGAAGTCCCTCTCCATTGTAGGCTCTGTTGCATAGAGCCACAGCACCTGTTCCTGCAACCATTCCTTCCAGGATGGTAAGCTGGCATGTATTCTGCCAGGGGGATGAGAACTCCCTCTATTGGTGCCAATAACCTTTTTGTCTTTTCACCAGTAGATTTGTGGTTTCAGGCACCAGAGTTGATTGGACACATACATACATTCATGTGGCCAATGTGTCAGCTTGCTGAATATGCACCAAGTTTCCTACAACTGTGGCTGCAGGATTCGTGTGGAAAATCACCCCAATGATGACTACCAACTGGACATGTGTATGGATGGGGTTTTTGTGGCTAATAGTTGAAAGGATAGAGCTATGGGGACAAGCCTCAAGGTATATTGAACATACAATAAGTACAGAGGTTATATGGATGCAAGGGTCAGCCATCCTCGCCAAGGGAAAATTGCGGAAAACATATAAATTGTATGGAGAGAGACCCTGAAGGGGTGGAGTGTCAGTAAAGTGGAGTTAGTTTGATCAGGCTCACTCGCCTCATATCCAGCTGGGTATGATTCAGCACATCCATTGTAAACATATTATGTAAGAATAGTGTTAGTGCATATGTGTGCTCATATACCCCTTGGCTCGTTGCTATTGTTGTGTACTTTTGGTATAAAAGGCAGTGGCACTGAACCACTGGCTGGTGGAGCTTGCATCTGCAATAAAGCATGTTTATCCTTTTATCAGTCACCAGAATCTTTTTCCGGTTACCTGGCTCAAGACCTGCACAAGATGGAGCAGAGGGGTCTGTGATCCAGCCCAACATGGGGTACTGAGATTTTTCTAGGTGGAGCTTGCATCTGCAATAAAGCATGTTTATCCTTTTATCAGTCACCAGAATCTTTTTCTGGTTACCTGGCTCAAGACCTGCACAAGATGGAGCAGAGGGGTCTGTGATCCAGCCCAACATGGGGTACTGAGATTTTTCTAAAAGAAGCATTTACCTTTTGAACCTAACTTTGATTTAGGAATAAAAGTACTTGTTTCCCAAAAAAGGAAATTTTAGGAATTGGCTGAAAATTAATTTCAAGGGAAAGATCTCAATAATTGGATACCATGTCCTGTGCCATAGCACACCTCCAATTCAGCTGCAGTTTTTGGCGGCTACACTTCATATTGTGCCTCCAATGTCCCACCTCAAGTTGCATGTCTTCTCGTTCTGCATTTTTCTCTGATAACATGTGATATTGCTGCTCCTGCATTCTAGAATATTCCAGGAGTTGAGGGCACTTAATGCTCCCGAGGGAGATCCTTGAACAATTGGGAATCGTAGAAAGGATAAAAGTTACAGTCTCCTATCTATCATATGAACCATTCTGGGTGTTACTCTATACATTTCTCAGACACCATATTCTGGCAGGCACCATTTTTTCTCTCTTTTTCTTTCTTATTTTCTGTTTCTCTGTTAGTCTGACTTTTCCTCCTTTCCTTTCTCAGTCTCTCAAATTCCTTACTTTTGCTTCCTGGGATCTCAACCCAAATAACTTTCCTGCACTCATGTCCTTGCCTCTGCTGTGTTTTGGAGAAAATTCAAGCTGAGATAGTATCCTGACATAACATCACTTAGATGACAATCTACTGCTTTTATACTAAAGTGCAGTCTTCTTACTAATCCAACATTCATAGAGCACACAATGGATATATTTTTCAGGTAAAATAAGAGATTTTTCATATAGCTATTAATACTTTTTCCTGACTCCAAATGACTAGACACCTGCATTTTGAATTTCTGGCTGAGGTTAAGACAGCAATGTGATGGTACTTCAAAAAGTTTATGGAAAAATAGAATTAAGATAGAATTAAGAGATAGTATGAATCTTTCCATACACTTTTAAAAGTACTGCTGTATATATATTTAGACTCCAGTTGACTAAATCTAAGATGTCAGCTTCATGAACACCTCATTGCAAACAGTTGAAATGAGAAGACTAAATATATACCCACTGCTATCATGGTTCAAGATGTGGTCTTTTGGCAAGTGTCAGCACTAAATTTGATACAGATTAGAAAGCAGTGCCATGCAAATGTAGTATGACTTCAAGCTAACACTGACAGAAAATTATATTCCAAATTTAATTTTGAAAAAAATAGCAAATAATGAAGCATTATGTAATTACATCAGGCAACACACACACTAAAAACTGGGTCCAAATTCATGCAATTTCAAGGATTTCATTTCAGCCAAGGAGTAGACTGATAGTATGATATCCAGTCAAAGACCAAATTAAAGTCATCTCCTTATTCAGGGGTAGTATACTAAATTAATGGCAAAAGAAAGCAGACAATTATTCTGACACAATAGAAATAATGTCTAGCCAAATGCTGAATCTTGGGGCTGACCAGTTAGCTCAGCTGATTAGAGTGTGGTGCTGAGAAAACCAAGATCTGGGGTTTGATCCCTGTACCGGCTAGCCACCACAAAAACCAACCAACCAACCAACCAAAAAAAAAAAAAAAACCCATGAAAATCAAATGCTAAATCTTGTAGCATGCATCAACTTAATTAAAAGTGGTTGGGGGAAAAAAAGACAAATATTTTTCTTCCTGGCAAGAAGTAGCCAAATGCCAGCTTCTCAAGAAAGTGCACAGAGAGCCCACAACTGACTCACTAAGTGGAAAACCCCTTAGAGCTTGAATATTTTCTACATGAAGGAAAACTCTTAAATGTCAAAATGTAAATATGCATTAGAGACTTCTATAAACATAACATATTTGTTCTGAATTAGAGTCAAAGTTAATCCTGTATTATCTTTGAAATCTAACCTCCCTGGAACCACAGGTTCATTCAGCTTGATGAATAACTTTATTTGACTGTCTCAAAGATGTACTGTGGAAAGAATAAACCCCACTGACCTTTGGATATTAAAATTTCACTGGCCTTTGGATATATAAGACCTTTTGCCTTATACCAAAATCAAATCAAAATAAATTAAGGACTTAAATATTATATCTGAAACTATAAAACTACTAAAAGAAAACATAGGGGAACCACTTCAGGAAGTAGGAGTGAGCAAAGATTTATCAATAAGACCCCAAAAGCACAGACAACAGAAGAGAAAATAAGCAAATTGGATTATATCAAACTAAAAAAGCTTCTGTACAGCAAAATAAACAATGAACAAAGTGAAAAGACAACCTACAAAATAGAAGAAAATATTTGCAAACTATGCATATGACAAGGGATTGATATCCACAATATACAAGGCATTCAAACAACTTAACAGTGAAAAGAAGTAACCCAATTAAAAAATGGGCAAAGGAGCTGAATAGGCATTTCTCAAAGGAAGATATACAAATGGTCAACAGACTCATGAAAAATGCTTAACATCGCTAATCATCAGGGAAATGCAAATCAAAACCGCACTAAGTTATCATTTCATTCCAGTTAGACTGGCTATTATAAAAAAGAAAGAAAATAAATGCTGATGAGAATACAGAGAAAGGGGAACACTTCCATATGGTTTGTGGGACTGTAAATTCGTGCAGCCATATGGAAAACAGTCTGGAGGTTCCTCGAACAACTACAGAGAGAACTACCAAGTAATCCAACAATCCCACTGCCGGTGTATACCTAAAGGAATGATAATCATCATGTCAGAGGGATTCCTGCACTCCCATGTTTATTGCAGCTCTATGTACAATAGCTAAGAGTTGGAACCACTGTTGGATGACTGGATAAAGAAAGTGTGGCATATATACACAATGGAATACTACTCTGCCATAAAAAAATGAAATTCTACCATTTGCAGCAACATGGATGAACTTAGAAAATTTTGGAATTGACATAAACCAGGCACAGAAAGAGAAATATCACATCCTGACTCATAAGTTGGAGCTAAAAAAATGGACAAATAAATAAAAAAAGAAAGAAAGATAGAACAATCAAAATAATTCATTGAACTTTCAAAAGGAGAGAACAGAACTGAGGCCACCAGAGATGGGAAAGGGGGACAGGGAGGGAGGCTTGTGAGAAATTGGTAAAGGGTCCCAAAAATCTTTACATTGTATAATGATAAATATAATAATTGTTCTGATTTGAGCATCACGTAATGCACACAACACTGTATTCAACACCGTATCCCACAGATATGTACAATAGATTAGGTTTCAATAAAAAAAAAGTAAAGAAATTTTAAAAACCTAAGATTAACTTAAAACAAAAATAAGAGCAAAATGTCCATAGAAAAATAGAATTAAAAAATAATATGAATCTTTTAATGAACTTTCTGAAGTGCACTCATATTCTTAGTAATGGGAATGCTGGATCATATGGTAATTCTATGTTTAATTTTTTGAGGAAACTGCATACTGTTTTCCATAATGGCTATCTAATTTACATTCCCACCAACAGTGTGCAAGCGTTCCCTTCTCTCCATATTCTCTCTAACACTTGTTATCATTTGTCTTTTTGATAATAGCCAGTCTAACAGGGGTGAGGTGATATCTGCACTTCCATGTTCATTGCAGCACTATTCACAATAGCCAAGTTATGTAATCAACCTGTTTATCAATGGATGAATAAATAAAGACAACTTTGTATATTGGCACAATGGAATACTATTCAGCCAGAAAAAAAAAAAGAAATTCTGCCATTTACAACAACATTATGGAGGATATTGTGCTAAGTGAAATAAGCCAGGCACAAAAAATCACATAGAGCATAATCTCACTTATATGTAGAATCTAAAAAACTTGATCTCATAAACCTAAAGAATAGAATGGTGGTTATCAGGAGCTAGAGCAGTTGAGTTTGGTGATGTTGGGGAGATTTTGTTCAAAGAATATAAATTTTCAGTTAGATAAAAAGAATAAGTTCAAGAGATCTATTGTACAACATGGTTAATAACAATATACTATATTCTTAAAAAATGCTAAGAGAGTGGATGTAAAATGTTCTCACTGCAAAAATGATAACATTGTGAGGTAATGCATATGTTAATTAGCAAAGTTTTGTCTTTCCAAAGTGAATATATATTTCAAAATGATAAACACATACAATTTTATCTGTTCATTAAATTTATTTTTTAGTTCTACTTACCTTCAAGGGGAAATCAGGAACTTAGGCCACAGCTCCATGTAGAATTTGGATGTGTTTTGTGAACTGTGTCTTTATTTATTCATCTTACTGTGCTGCACAAAATCTCATGGGATTTTGCTAATGAGAGCTAAATATCCTGTGTTGCTCCCTGAGAAACAATCAATTGTAGAAATATGTGGGGGAAAAAATGTATGTTTCCCTGTGTGAGTTTGTGTGGTGGGTGGAATGGACAGGGAGGAGGTGGAAAGACGGTAATTGATATTTGAGAAACTATTGCAGGGTCTCACAGACATGATACTCATTACTTCACATACTTATCAAAGCAACACTGAGGTAGCTGTTATCATCTCAGTTTTATTGATGATAAAACAGATTCAGTGAGATTTAGAAACAATATAAGTCACAAAGGTGGTACACAACAGAAGCAAGATTCAAATGCAAATGTTTCTTAGCTTCTAATTTCTTGTTCTTTATTCTACAGCACACTGTCTCTACCAAATTAAGGTGAATCTGTTTTCACATGACACATATTTTCAGCTGCATGGCACCGCTTCCATAGGCAAATATTTTTAGCTTAGCTGCAGTTCTTTATAAGATAATGTACAATATACATATTCTAGGGAGTATATTGAAAATTAAACTGGGAAGAGGGGAAAAAGTGCTCTTCTTTATTCCTACATTGTAACATTCACATCTGTCTAGCAAGGTAACATTGCAAGGAGAAAATGTAGTAAGCACAAAATAAGTGAGAAGATTTGACAGCTTGGAGGCAAGAGGGGAGCAAAGATATTCTGTCTATTCTGTCTTGCCTTCCCCTTGATTAAGTTGTGAGTTCCCAAATGGCTTCCTGAATCTTTGTTTAGTACTAAAGCACTGACATCATGTTCAGCAAGCAAGTTCTTTGCTGTTATTTGCAAATAATGGAGGACATTTATCATGCAATAGAGGAGATGTTCAACATAGGAAACACTTCCTAATAAAACAGGGAGTTTCAGTTTCTCTTTGTATTTCTCCTCCAATGTACTCCATTTCCTATATGCATGTAGAACATATACTATGTGACCTTTTATCAACACTAATCTACATGCTTTTGGATTGTTGCCTTTGCTCAGTCTTGAAAGTGAAATTCTAATGTCCTCCTTTCCATCTCCCACCAGCCCAGGTGTATTAGTTATCTATTACTACATAACAGATGATAACCACAAGATTAACAACTTAAAACACAGTTTCTGTGGGTCAGGAGTCTGGCCATTGCTCAGCCGGGACCGCCACCTCAGGATCTCTCAGAAGATTGCAATCTTCTCAGCCAGGGCTGAGGTTTCATCTGAAGACTCAACTGGGGAGGACATACTTATAACGCCACATGATTTGGGGTAGAACTCAATTTCTCACGGATTGGACTGAGGGTTCCAGTTCTTCTGTTTTTAGCTGGCTTTTGTCTTGAAGCTGACCTCAGTTTCTTGCCACATACACCTCTTTAACATAGCAGCTTGCTTCATCATGGCAAGCTGAGAGAACCACAGAGAATTTGCTAGCAAGATAATAGTATAAGGCCGGCTGTGATAAGCATGAAATGTGTGGTAGATATACCTTCCC
Organism: Galeopterus variegatus; assembly: GCF_000696425.1. Taxonomy (NCBI): domain Eukaryota; kingdom Metazoa; phylum Chordata; class Mammalia; order Dermoptera; family Cynocephalidae; genus Galeopterus; species Galeopterus variegatus. Next base: position 11,963 of record NW_007733010.1, on the reverse strand, counting down.
ACAGCCCCCCTGCCCCCCCATCAGAATTCCAAGATTGGAGAGATCACAAACACTAGGGCATTCAGAGAATGGTTTAAATAGCAGGTGGGACTTCAGTCTGACATTGAAAAATATTTAAGTGACATCAACTATAGAAAGGGAAGGCATGTACTCTATCAGAGGAAATAGGAAAGGCAAAAGTACAGTTGTGTGAATTCAAATGACATTTTCTAAGGAAAAGGAGAACACTGGGCTACTGGAAGTAGAGGAATTATTTTGGGAAGTAATAATAATTGCTTACATTGCATAGAGCTTTCAGTATGCCAGACACTGCTTTAAATACTTTACCTACATTAAATAACTTTTTTAGATAGACAATAGTATTATTTCCAGTTTGAAAGCAAGAAAAGTAGGCCCTTGGTGTTTAAGTGACTTGCCAAATTTACACAACTGGTAACCAACAGAAATTTGGTTCAACCCAGCTATTCTGGCTTCATAACTCAAGCTCATAAAGTAGGTAAAGCCAGTTTATGTATTTCCATGAATGCAGAATCTCTAATTTCCCCTCTGAAATTGCTGGTTATAATTATGTGACCATAGAGAAGTCACAGAACCTATAAACTTTAGTTTTCTATTCTTTAAAGTAAGAAGGTTGAGAAAAATAATACTAAACTCTCTATAAACTTGTAAACTTCATGATTCCAATTTTTTAAAAATGGATTTAGCCTACACACAACATGCAATTATAGAAGCTTTTGACAAAAAAGAGTTATGAACCAAGGGATATTTTAGGAAATTATTCTGGTAGAAAGTGCTATAAACTCTGCATATAGTCAGAATGAAAGAAAGAATCTAGCGAGATGACCAGACAAGAAACCATTGCTTTAAGCCAAACCTTTATAGACTGCCAATGTAATAGTAGGAGAAACAAAAAAGAGAGATATGTTAGGGGCATCACAGAGGACAGAGTTAAAGGATTTAGTTGCAATAATAATGTAGTAGGAATCCCATGACCATGGGAGCCAGATTTGGGTGTAATTCCTGTGGCAGTCACTTATTGTGATCTGGGGAAAGCTGCATTATCTAAGCTTCAGTAAAATGAAGATCGCTGGTTAGCTTGTGTGGAGAGTACTAACATTAATAAAACAAATGTATTTCACAGTACCTAACTTTTAAAAATTACACATAGAAATGTTAAGCTTGCAAAAGACAGGAAACTTTCCCCAGGCTAAAGTCTCTGTTGTAGATAAAGAATTGTAACACAGCAAAATTGCTAGCTCAAAGCGCAGATGTCCTTGGTACAGGTTAACCTACTATTGATGTGATGAGAAAGTTGCTTGATTGTTATGTAAATATACTGAGGAAATTGCTGTAGGAAAAGAAAGTGTTTCCTAAGAACAAGCTTTTGTCAGTGGATCAACTTAAGTTTTTACAAATTAATGAGTGTTGCCATAACAATTATCTTACTGTTCTTTTTGTAACCACCTATGCTCCTTTTGTGTAACTTTCTGCCCTGGAAAATAAATACTGGGAGAAGATCCCAGTCCGGTGTTATTTTTCCAAGGAGGAATGCCTCTCTCTTGAGGGTTCCTGGCAAATTAACCCCTTCGGGGCTTCTCACTGCTTAGAAGAAATGGGCTTTGAGTAGTCCTTTGCATCTCCGTCACCCAGGGAGAGAGAGGTGACAAGCTTGTATGGCTGTGGTGCAGTGACAAACAGTCCTAAATAGCAACATCTTAATACAATACACTTTTATTCCTCTTACACTCAAAATCTTCTCCAGTTTTATATAATTCTCCAAGTAGTTGACCTCTATATGATGATTAGTGATCCAGCTAGTTTTCTCCATGTCTTTGAACGGCTTAATAATTCATTTCTTTTTAGCATTGAATTATATTCCATTGTATGTTGTGCCACATTTTATTTATTCATTGACCTACTGAAGAACGTCTTGGTTGCTTCCAAGTTTTGGCAATTATAAATAAAGCTGCTTCAAACATCCATCTGCATATTTTTGTATGGACATAAGTTTTCAATTCCTATGGGCAAATACCAAGGAGCATGATTGCTGTGTTTTATGACAAGACAGTATGTTTAGTTTTGTAAGAAACTGCCAAAATGTTTTCCTAACTGGGTGTACCATTTTGCATCCCACCTGCAATGAATGAGAATTCCTGTTGCTCCACATTCTCTCCAGCATTTGGTGTTGTCAGTATTCTGGATTTAGGCCATTCTCCCAGCATTTGGTGTTGTCCGTATTCTGGATTTAGGCCATTCTAATAGGTGTGTTGTGGTGGACTGAGTATATTTTCTGTGAAATTTATTCACACTCCATAGAATTACCTATAGTCTGAGTCTGTGCTTCTTGAACAAGCTCTTGATTATTTGGCTTCCCCTGAAACCTGCAAAGAGAAAGAAATGAGAAAAGTAGATTGATGATTATTTACTGTATTTTATCATTCTCTTCTTTTCTTTTTTTTAAAAAAACAATTTTAAACATTTGAATTCCTTTCTGGCGCATTGATTTTTCTAAAGTTTTATTAGTGTGAGTCAGTATTCAAAGAGCCCTCAGGGCCAGGAATCCCGAGCACCAGGCATCAGACTGCAGTGAATATAGCAAAGAGATGCTACCTTGTGGGGTACACACCTCTCCTTGTGAAGCCACAGACTGCCTATAGTATTTTTCTTTTCTTGTTTTATTTCTATTTTAGCTAAGATTTGTTGGGAGAGCTGTGGAACAATGAATATAGCTTACTACACAGGTTAATTGGACATCCACAAGTATGTGAAATACCTGACCAAAATGGACTCATCCCTTTTTCTACTAAACTGTTTATTTTTTAGTGTCTCCTATATTTGTTATGACTTCATTCTCTATCCATCTATCTAAGGGAGACTTTTGAGAATCATCCTAGTCTCCTCCTTCTGACTACTCAATATCTAATCAGTTAATCCATCAAAGATATTCTGCTCTTAAATATGTCTAGAGTATATCTTTTTTTTGTTTTTTACCCCCTCTCGGCCACCGATGCTGTAATTCAGGTTATCACTATTGTCACTATTGTAATAACCTGGGAAATTGGGCCCTAAGCCTCCAGAGTGTCTTCCCTCTAATTCACCCTTCTCACAGCAATCAAAGTAATTTTTAAAAAAAACAATATAGAGACATGATATTTTCCAGCTTATAATACCGCAATAATTCTGAAAACTTCCAGCAAAAAAATTCAAACATTGTATCTTACCACTTGAGGCCCTTCATAATCTGACTGCTGCCTTTTTTTCTCTCCTTTCTGCCATAACCTAGATACAAATGCTTCTTCACTTGCCTGGGTCCTATGTCTGCATTCCGTATTGATGTGATGAGCTCCATAGAGTGAATGGTCTCCATTCCCGCCATGCTTATCTAGTTCATGAATTCCGAGATCTTTTATTTTTCTTAATGTAGGACCCATTAGAAACCACCAGCACTCTTTCAGTCATCTCTTGGGATAATTACAGGAATTCTCCCTCTTCCTCATGTTGAAGTGCACAAAACTCTGTGACGCTGCCCTCAGGTAGTCATTGACATCTTCTCCTGGGTTGCAGGATGAAGAGGTCAAATGGAATGTCTAATTCAAAATAGTCTGGAGATTTCAAATTAGATTATGAGCTCCCGAAAAGTGAAAAGTGAAATGCATTGAAAGGTCTAATAAACTAATTTCTGGCTTATTTGTTTTGCATTGATTGGACAAGAAGTTAAAACTTTATTTTTATTTTTTATTTTAGGATTTTAAGAAACTCCTTAAGAATGTCAGTTTCTTTAAGAATTACATTTTTCTTATGTGGCACCTTTCAGTATAGAGCCCTGAAAAGAAAGTATAAAGTAAAAGAAAGTTAAAAGAAAGTATAAAGCCTCTGTGAGAAAAGGCAAAGCTGAAATGTCTTTATGATTTAGATTTGACAATATATTAAAACAAAAATAAAGAAACATTCCAATAAGGGAATTTCTACTAAAATTTTTCCAATATACATCATCTGAAGTCCTGGAGTATATTTATTTATTTTTGCCATGATGGCATATGAACATTGTTTGGAAATAATTCTGGAAATAAAGCTTTTAAAAGAAAGTTACATAGGCTTAGAGTATAAAAGGCATAGACCCTTTTAACTATGCAGAAATTACTAGTGTTTTTTGTTTATTCAATTTGGGTATG